>NC_143575.1:33477290-33672290 GCF_048544385.1 Mastigoproctus giganteus | reverse complement strand
ATCTTAAACACTTATAATAATAATAATAATAATAATGTGTTTAAGACTTTAAAATTGAATGAGTAAACTAAATGCTGTCTAGAAATTTTTTTCAGCCAGATAATAACTGCTTGTCAAAACAAAAACCTTCCACCCGGTATTGTGGAAGTGAGTAGTTTGAATAAATTTAAACAAGGGACAAATTATTAAAAGGGATGGACAAATAAAGTGATAAGATTTTTGTTCTTTTCTTTTGGCCAGTGCTGTATAACCTTGCTTTGTTACATAATTGTGCCACTACCAATGCTAATATTTTAAGTTATAAATTAATGACAATTAATACAACTTCATAAATATGATCATAACTTCCTAAAGCAGTGCATTTCACATTTCCCAATTTCATTCAAACTCATGCTAAGATAAAACTGGATTTCAACAGTAATTGTACTCCTCTCCTCTATAACCACATAAACCTCTGAAGCAAATGGCATTTTTTTTTTTTTTATAAGTGAGGCTTAGAATGTGATGCTTGGAAAACTTTCACATTATTGCTGCATTAGTAGCTGTGGGAGAGTTGCCTAAGGTAACCTATATATTGAACTGTCATGTTCCCAATTGAGAAATGAAAAACAAAATTACAATGTAATTTCCACTATCAAATCCTTAAAATAAATAAATAAGTAATAATAAAAAAAATGGGGTGCAATTAGCACAGTGGCTACGACACTGGACCACAAATATCCCCATCCCCATTGGGATTCGGTCCCAGGGTCGAATCCCAATGGGGAAAGCGAAGAAGAAAAGAAAAAAATTGCGAAAGTTGCTTCATTAGACCTCCTAACTCCCCAAGGTCGAAGTTATGGCCAAGGCAGAGAGTGGCGCCATTTGGTGTTGCTCCCATAACTACCACCCTCCACAGGATGTCAAAGCTATTTCTCATCTTTGTCCACCACTGTAGGTATGCTCATCATATGCTCATCATGCTAGCATATTATGAAGTAACAAAGCTAGAGACAGACACGACGATGTACAGGATGACCCTACACACCAAGTCAAGAAGAACCTGATAGCTCCTGCAATCTTGGAAAAAATCAAACAGGATGTGAGCAGTCAACTACAAAAAAAACAATGAATACGGACACAATGAAACCAGAACTGGAGGAGGAACAGCAAGTATCAGAATTACAACCTGAAGCAGCTTAAGTGGAAACAGAGGAGATTGCGATATCCAGAATATAAGAGTGGAAGAAAGCTCTAGCAGAATTTGAGGGAATGGATCCCACAAAGACCCACACCATATCCAAGCAGAGAGAAAACAGAATCCTGTGGCAAGTCACAGACCACTTCAATAAACAAATAATACCAGATTATCTCAACAACAATGAAGTCACTCTAGACACCATCAGCACAGCAATTTACTGTGCTGCTGTAGCAGCACCAGGATAAATGGAAAGGAAGACAGAGACCAACACAACATGATATGCAAAGACAAGGAACCACCAACTTGAGAAAGAAGGCCACAGCAAAAGACAAAAGAGATAAGAGTGAAGATAGGCCAGCTAACCCAATACCAATGGGGTAACAGAAGTAAGAAACTGACCAGAAAAGTGAAGGACATCCTCAAGAAAAACAACATCCATAGCAAACATGAGCCCTATAACCAGAGGATCGAAGAACACCTTGACATCCTCAAGCAGAAACTCCTGGCACTCAGCAAGAGACTTCACTGTAACATGGAGTGTGCCCAGAGAAAAAAAAGAGACAACAGGATATTTGATGAAAACCAGAGAGCCTTCTACAGGAAAATTGGACAAGAAGAGAAGTAAGGCAATGGAAAATACCCCCCCCCCACAAGTATAAAGTATTCAAGTTCTGGGGAAAACTGTGGAGCAGTGAAGTAAGCCATAATGGCTATACTTCCTGTATAGATCTAGAAAGGAAGAAAACCAAGAATGTACACGAGGTCACAGAATGGGAGATTTGAGAGGAAGTTGTACAACAGTTGATCAGGAAGTCCCACAACTGCCGAACTCCAGGCACAGATAACATTCACACCTACTGATACAAGAGGTTCAGCTGCATATACACACAGGCACATAGCGGAGCAGTTCACCCAGATAATAATGCATCTTGACACAATCCCAGACTCTCTGACTCAAGGAATCACTTACCTGAAGATTAAGGACAAATACACCACAGACCCAGGAAAATACAGACCAAATACCTGTCTCCCAACAATGTACAAGGTCCTGACCAGCTGCATAACTAAAAGATATCAGAACACTTGTAGAGCCAGAAAACCATAGCCAAGCAGCATAAGGGATGTAAGCAGATGAACAGAGGATGCAAGAAACAATTGACCATTGATGCTGCAGTTGTGGAGCAGGTCTACAAGAAGTACTGCAACCTGTACATGGCCTACATCGACTACCACAAGGCCTTCGATTCTGTGCCCCATATCTGGAGATCTACAAAGTCAACCTGACATTGACACACTTCCTAAAAACAACCATGGCAAACTGAAGGACCGCCAACAAGGTTGACAACATCACGACCAGATCTGCCTTACTGAGAAATACCATCAGAGATTGAGAAGCCTGCTAAAATCAAAGCTGAGTGGCAGGAACGTAGTCACAGCCATAAACACTTATGCAGTCCCAGTACTATCACACTCCTTCATGGCCACAAACTAGACCAACACTGCACTGGAGGAGATTACAAGATCAACCAGGATAATGATGACCAAGAGTTGCCAACACCACCCAACATCGGCCATCGAGACTGACCATAGCCCAAAGGATTGAGAGGATTCACTGACCTCATTGAACAAGAGAATCAGACAATTAAGAACCTGAGGGATTACCTCTAGGACTGCAAAACCATAAGAAAGATAAACAAATGGTACACGACACCTCAACAAGGAGACCATACTCACACAGACAGAAAGATGGGCAATCAAAACACTCTATGGCAGATACTACAATGATCTCCATCCAGACTATGGATAAGATGACTTAGAATTATTGGCTCATGAAAGGAAGGCTCTTTCTCAAGATTAAAGGATTCAACATTCACCATCCAAGACCAGGTAATCAACACCAGGGCAGAAGCAATGTGCGTCACCTATTACTCGAGGTTGCAAAGGACCCTGGATTAACAGATGACACACGTCATCAATGCCACCTAGCCTCAGAAACGATCCAGCACATGACTGCAGGTTGCAGGGTGATCACTCAGATGGAGTATACTCATAGACACAACCAGGTGGCCAGGATAATACATCAGAAACTAGTACGAAAATACCAGCTGATCAAAGAAAGTGTACTGTATTACAATTACAAGCCTCAGGCCATACTAGGATAGTCAGTGAGTAGAGACATCTATTCACCGACTATTCTGGGACCATGCCATAATAACAAACACCGATGAGCCAAAACATTATGACCAGCAAGTCGTTATGCAAATTGAAGCAACTGCAGGTGAACTACAGAACGTGCGGGTCAGGACAAGGTATAAAAAACACCTGATACTGAGGTATCAGGTGTTTACTCTTGTTCTTTCGATGGGAAAGGGCAGCGGACTTCAGCAAGTTTGACAAAGGCCAAATTGTAATGGCCAGACGATTGGGTCAGAGCATATCTGAAACGGCATGGCTGGTGGGGTGCTCATGGTCAGCCATGGTTAGTACCTACCGAAAGTGGTCCGAGGAAGGAAAACCAAACGACCACGGCTCATCGATGCTTGAGGTGAGAGAAGGCTTTCCTGGATGGTACATGGTAACAGAAGAGCAACTGTGGTGCAACTCACCAGTAATTGGAATGCTGGTGACAGGAGTAATGTGTCACAAACACAGTACATCGAACCATGCTGAAAATGGGGCTGCATAGCTGCAGGCTGCTCCGAGTGCCCATGCTAACCACAGTTAACCAGCGACAGCGCCTACAATGGGAACGCGAACATCGAAACTGGACCTTGAGTGATTGGAAGAAGGTTGTGTGGTCCGATGAATCACGTTTCCTGTTGCACCATGTGGACGCCCAAGTAAGTGTGTGTCATTTACCTGGGGAAGTGATGGCACCTGGATGCACCATGGGACAAAAACAAGCCGGTGGCGGCAGTGTCATACTTTGGGTGATGTTCTATTGAGATATTCTGGGTCCAGTCATCCATGTGCCGGGCACTCTGATGTCTACCACCTACCTAAACATCATTGCTGACCAGGTACACCCTTTCATGGCAATGGTCTTCCACTCTGGCAGTGCCATCTTTCAGTAGGATAATGTGCCATGCCACACTGCCTGGATTGTTTGAGACCGGTTTGTGGAACATAAGGAAGACTTCCAGGTATTGCCCTCTGCTCCAAATTCCCAGACATCAATCCCATCGAGCATCTGTGGTTGGTGTTGGAACAGCAACTGATCTGCGGCATCTCAACCACGGATCTTTACAGGAGTTAAAGGATCTGCTGGTTACATGTTGGTACCAGATAGCACATTTAGAAATCTTGTAGCGTCCATGCTGGGTACAAGTTGTTTTGGCTGAATGTGGAGGACCAACATCATATTAGGTAGGTGGTCATGTTTTAGCTCATTGGTGTAGATGATGATGATCCTGGACATACTCTCCTCAACAATAATGATTTTGCTCCTCCTACTAATGATTTTGCAGGTGGTAGATGACTTTCATCAACCGGTGAAATACCACCACTTTGCTTATTGAAGGCTTGAAGTGGTGAAACCCATGTTTAGTCTCTAGAGCAAAGTTTCCGGCATCCCCCTCCCCCCATACTTCTCCTTCAACCCATGCACGGTACTAAGTACTATAGGTTTTGATACCTTTCGTGTTTGGGGTTTTCATAAAAAAAAAAAAAAAACAAGCAAGAAATGGCTACCTACCTGATCGACATAGTGGTGCCCAACACCATCAACCTCCAGAAAACATGCAAGGAAAAGATCAAGAAATACTCACACCTATATACCGCATTTCTAAGACAGGAAGTCAAAGAAATACGGTATATGGAACAAGTAATGACCATTCTGATCATTGTGTATGGTGCAAAGTTTCTTATGTAGCATATGAACCTAGCAACAATGGGCCTCCTAGAGAATACTTAAGTGGAACTCCAGAAAGCCGCAATCCTGAACACCTGTGGGATAGTAAGAGAGTTCCTCAATCAACAGTAACAACAATAATTTAACCCCAGGGGCTCACATCTGGTGAGTATGGGCTTGGCACACCCAGGGTCCTCAGCTGGATATCATCATTCTTCTCTTTCTTGGTGATTTCCTTCTACTTCTCTCTCTCTCTCACTCACACACACACACACACACACACACACACACACACACACACACACACACACACACACACACACACACACACACACACAAGGTAACTCAGAAATTTTTTTTGGCTGGTGCTGCATAAGCCTCAGGCTTCCTTGCACCATATGGCTAATAATAACAATAATAATAATAACAGTAATTACACACAGCCAACCACCTCATGCACCAGTATCCACCACGGGGCAGAAAAAAATCCCACAAAAAAAAAAAAAAAAAAAAATTTGACATTGGCTTCATGGAGCCGAAGGTGGATCCGTGAATAACATCATGTGAAATGAAAAAATACAATTTAAGCTTAATAAAATCAGTTTTATTTTTCGGTATTTTCATTTACAATCAACAATAAAGGTTTGTGGTAACTTTCACTGACTTTGGTGCTTTCTTGCTTTTCTACATTAGATTTGTGATTTTGTCAAAACTTTGCACACGTTTAGTTGATGTAACTTTCGGCATCATCACAACTTAACTAAATGAAACACAACTGCACTGCTCGACAAATGCAAAGTAACTGAATGAAGTAGTTACTTTAACGAGTTGTTCAACTCTCAAAAACTAAAAATCCAATTTGAAATCTAGTTATATATCCTTGTAGAGCTCTCAAAGAGCAACAATTTTGTTGCTCAATTGTATGCAACTTGTTGCATCACTGCACGCAACAAGTACAAACCATGCCAATATCTACAGCCCAGCATTCAAAGTTATATTGTGAAAGAAAGAAAGGGAAATTAGACAGAAATGTGAATCTATGAGTCTCTCTCTTGAGTTCCACCACCGATTTTGGTGCTTGCTTTTTCAACGTTAGATTTGTGATTTTGTCAAAATCTTTGAACACATTTAGTTGATGTAACTTTTGGCATCGTCACAACTTAACTAATGAAACACAACTGCACTGCTCGACAAATGCGAAGTAACTGAATGACATAGTTACTTTAATGAATAACTTAAACAATGCTGCCTTTGCAAAAAATTTCCTAATTCAGAGTTTAGTTGTATACTAATATGATGCATTTGCACTAATTTGCATGTAGTCTAATTCTCTTGCAGCCCAAGGCATAAGCACTTAATGCATCTTAATCTTAATTGATCTGATACACCATCAGGCATCTCTCATATTGTGGAGTTATACTTCATAACTGTTTTGCCATCATTAAATCACTTGAGTACCTACCTACCTACCCACCGAAGAAGGGCCAAATAGCCCTGAAACAGTGCCGTCTCGGTGGTGGTATCCGCTACGAATAAGTAACAACGGTCTTTTTCCTTTTGTGAAGCGTTACTCATTCGAAGTAGTGCAATATCATGGCAACTCATTATGGAGGTATTCACAATATGAGATATAATTTAAACGATGCCACCTTTGCAAAAAATTTGCTAATTCAGAGTTTAGCTGTGTACTAATATGATGCGTTTGCACTAACTTGTACGTAGTTTAACAAATTGTTCAACTCTCGAAAACTAAAAACCCGATTTGAAATCTAGTTATATATCCTTGTAGAGCTCTCAAATGGCAACAATTTTGTTGCTTACTGTTTATGTCTAACATTTATAGTTTTCAAGATATTGTGAAAACAAACTTGAAAATGCTCGAATTTTTCAACTCTCTCAAACTTTGCATCGCTATTACTTGGGAACCATAAGAGCTACATCAAAACTATTTATAGATGTAAAAACTACATTTCCTACTGAACTATTTTGTTGCTTACTGTTTATGTCTATCTATCATAGTTTAGAAGTTATTGAGAGTGAAATTAACCAAGGTGCAACAGCAAATGACCAAAATGTGAACTTTTCAGTTTTTTCGAAAAAAATTATATTAAATATAATTTTAATTACGATGGGATCTATCCAGTTATATTAAAGGAGGCAGCAAAGGAAGTATGCAAACCCCTAGCCATAATTATGAGAGCTTCTTTGGACTCAGGGGAGGTACCCATAGACTGGAGATGTGCAAATGTAACCCCAATTCACAAAGGAGGATCAAAGGCTGACACAAGTAATTATAGACCTGTTAGTTTAACTTCTGTTCCAGGTAAATTAATGGAGGCACTGGTTAAAGAAGCACTGCAGGATCATCTAGACAAGAATTCAGTTATAGCTCAGACGCAGCATGGTTTTGTTAAGGGCAGGTCTTGCCTGACCAATTTGATTGGATACTATGATGTAGTCACAAAAGAACTGGATGCAGGGAATAACTTTGATATTATATATTTGGATCTTAGAAAGGCTTTTGATACTGTTGCACATGGAAGACTGCTGCACAAATTGGAGCAGTGTGGCATTGGAGGCAAATTGCTGCTATGGATAAGGGGATGGTTGAGTGGCAGAAGACAGAGAGTGGTAATCAATGGACACTGCTCAACTTGGACTAATGTTATTAGTGGAGTTCCTCAAGGTTCAGTGTTGGGTCCGTTGTTGTTTTCGGTGTTTATGAATGATATTGATGATGGTATATCAAGTTTAATGTCCAAGTTTGCAGATGATACAAAGGTTGGCAGGGTCGTTAAGGACACTACTGACGCTATGCTGTTGCAACAGGATCTGGAAAGGTTGAACAGATGGGCTGAGAGGTGGCAAATGAAGTTTAACATTGACAAATGTAAAGTACTACATATGGGAAACAGTAACCCCAGAGCAACGTATCAACTCTGCGGTACTACACTGACAGTGGTGGAGAATGAAAAGGACCTGGGGGTGATTGTGCAGGCAGATATGAAGTTCTCTGAGCAGTGCAGACGAGCTGCAAGAGTAGCTCATGGTGTCTTGTCAATGATATACAGGAATTTTTCTAGCAGGGATAAGGAGGTGATTATTCCCTTGTATAAGGCAATGGTTAGGCCACATCTTGAGTACTGTATACAGGTCTGGAGGCCTCATTTCAAGAAGGATGTAGAGCTGCTGGAACGGGTACAGAGAAGGGCAACAAGATTAGTGAATGGAACAAAGGGTTGCTCTTACGAAGAAAGGCTTAAGTTTTGCAAATTGCAGAGTCTGGAGACTAGGCACCGGCGAGGTGATCTGATAGAGGTGTATAAGGCTTTGAATGGTTTTAGCATGCTAAATGCCAATGGGATTCTTCATCTTTCTCAGAATAATCACCTCAGAGGGCATAAATTCAAATTGAGGAAGGACGGATGTCGGATAGATGTGCGGAAATTTGCCTTTGGCCAGCGGGTGGTTGGTTGGTGGAACCGACTTCCATCATTTGTTGTTGAAGTTGATAGCCTAAACAAATTTAAAGCTCAACTGGACAGGTATTTCGAACGAACGGAGGAGTGAAATGGGAGTGGGGTTTTTTTTTTTTTTTTTGGCTGATGCTGCATAAGCTTGCTTTCTTGCATCATATGCCTCTACTAATGCTAATGCTAATGCTAATATCAAAATTTCTAATTTTTTCTTGCATATTCATCGACAGCATTATATACCCGACAAAATAAGTACAGTATAAATTGTTTATACTAGTGTCTATTAGTTTCGGAGATATAACAGCGGTTAGATGTTTCACTTTTTTGTGACAGCCTGAGCGCCGTCAAACGTCAAAAAAAAAAAAAAAGAAAAAAGGAGAAAAAGTTTTATAATAAAAAAATTTGAAAAAAAGGAAAAAAAACTCCCTTCAAGATTATGTGATATACAATTTGAATAATAGTAGCTATCATTTGATTAGAAACAACTAATGAGAAACAGGTGGCACAGAGTTTCATTCACAGAAGAAAATGCACCAGGGTAAACTATGGCAAAGTTTCCTAAGGATGAATAAAAATTACAGTAAAAAAACAACAGCAATCACAATGCATATCTTTGGACTAATTTGCAGATCATTATTTTCTTAGTGGCATTTTCACACAGTGTCAGATTTTTGAATGTCAGAATTATAAAGTTTTATTGTATTTATAATTTGAGACAGCTAATTTTAAGAAACTTACCTTACTGTTTCATTACTTAAATTGAAAGCTACAGTTCTATTGGCAAGAATATTTCCATGATAAACAAGTGAATCTGCCAACTTGGCTATGAATACCAAAAAAACTGGAACTGCAAAACCAGATACTAATGCAGAGAGACATCCAAAAATAATAAGAATCCTGTCCATTACTGTAGCATACTGAAACTGTTAAAAATAATATATATATATATATCTTATAGTAAATGAATTAATATTAAAAAAAAGAAAATGTAAAAGTATAAATAAATTATAAAAGTAATGAAGTTAAAAAGAAATATTTATAACGTAATTGCTTTATGTTTTTTTTTTATCTTTAACAAAATATATACAATAACAAAGATAACTTAAGAAGTTTCCTGTATATGATCAGTACATACTACAAATATAAGAACTCGGTTAAATAACAAAGCAACCTGTATCGAGTTCTCTATTCAACATATAGTTAATCCAGTAGTAGTGGTGGGTAAGCTGACAGGTGACAATCAAAAATAACACCACATTAACCATTAATCAATTATTAAAAATCTGAATTTTTTTACCTTCCTAAATATAATAAAACTTTTACTGCAATAGTTTCTGAAGAAACGTTTTGTGGTTTCTGTAAAAAATTTAATGTAAAAACCCATCAGTTTAGCGGCCACTGTCTTTGCAGCTATTTGGTTTTTTCTTGAAGAATAGAATGATGTTGGACACACACCAACACTGTGTTTGTTTAAAGTTACAGGTTACTTGTTTTAACTGTCCCACTATATTCAATAAACATTTACAATCTTATCCTAGCTGTTTTTGAAACGTTTATTATTGTTTCCACAGAGTAAAGACAATTACACAAAACCCAATAATCTCTCCAGATGGCTGCCATGCCATACTGTGGGAAGAAAGATAATAGTTTCAAATTTCAAGTACTGTGAAGTGCACCAAATTTGAAATAAACCTAAAAATGGAAGTAGCTAATAGTAGCTAATATATATGTTTTTAATACTATTTGTATACATAATAAACAGAAATAAATGTGCAGGACTTACTTAACAAGCACAGGGCAATGTTGAAAACAAGTCACAAGTTAGGGTTAAATTTGAAACTGTCAAATATACGATGAGAGCTTTGTCAATTAATTCAGGCCTGGAGTGGTAATGCAAGGTTCATGAAGTAGAACTTTTCTCAGTGTGGTCTGTGCTTGTTAACAGGAGAGATTGCTTCTGCAGGGATGGAATACACTTAAAAAAAGATGGAATACACTTAAAGAAAGGGTGCAAGAATATTTGCAGATACTATCGAGGCAGTGTTAGGTGGGTTGGAAAACTGCTCGAATGGAGGATGAGGGGTTACACAGAATAATAGATTAATAATAGCTGCAGGCAAAAGTTAAAACAATTCTTGCACTGCTTCTATTGGAACAAGCAGTAGCCTGGTAAGCAATGTGCCAAAGATTTCAAGGGCTGCTAGGATTCACATGAAACAACTAAATATATGGGCTGCATTACAGTAACTAAGATAAGGACAGGTGCAAAATTTGCCTTTAGCCAACGGGTGGTTAATTGCTGGAATAAACTTCCATCTGTCATTGTGGAAGTTGATAGGTTAAATAAATTTAAGCAGGAACTGGACAGGCATTTGCAGGGAATGGTGTGATTTTTTTTTTTCTTTTTGGTTGATGCTGCATAAGCTCATACACTTGCTTTCTTGCATCACATGACCCTACTTTTTTTTTTTTTTTTTTTGTTAGTTATTGGCGTAGCGGCTTCTGTGGCCATAATACACCTTCCAAGGTTTTTTCAGTACTCTGATCCAAGCCCGAGGCAGGATTCGAACCCACGACCTTTTGGTTGCCAGGCAGGCACTTTACCCACCCGGCTAGACCAGTCGACATGCCACTACTACTACTACTACTACTACTTGCATGTACACCAATGCTAGGAGCATAGTAAATAAATTTGATGAATTTGAAGTGCAGTGCTGTTTGTTTGTTTGTTATTTGGTTTTTAGGAGCATTAGCAACTAAGGCCATATTGCTCCGTTGAAGTGCTGGTCAAGACTGAAAAGGTGGACACTGTTGGGATATCAGAGATGTGGTGTTAGTCAGATATAAGAGATGAAGAATTTGAATATGGGGACACAATGTATACAGAAAGGGTGATACTAATAATTACAGACCTTAGTTTAACTTCTGTTATAAGGAAAATAATGGAGTTGCTGTTTAAAGAAGTAATGCAGGGTCATCTATACAGTTATAGACTGCAGACACAGCATGAATTTGTTAAGATGAAATCTTGTCTGACCAATCTGATTGGATACTACAATGTGGTCACAAAGGAACTGGATGCAAAAAAGAATTCTGATATCATATACTTGGATTTCAGGGAAGCTTTTAATACCGTTGCACATAAAAGACTGCTGTACAAATTGGCACAGTGTGGTATTAATGGCAAGTTGCTGCTATAGATAAAGAGACGGTTGAGTGGGAGAAGACAGAGAGTGGTAATCAATATACACTGCTCTTAGTGAAATTCCCCAGGGTTTGGTGTTGGGCCCATTGTTGTTTTTGTATTTATCAATGATACTGATGAAAGCATATCAGGCTTAATGTACAAGTTTGCAGATGATACAAAGGGTTACTAATGACAGTAATGATGGTATGCTACTGCAAACAGGATCTAGAAAAGTTAGCAGATGGGCTGAGAAATGGCAACTGAAGTTTAACATTGCCAAATGCAAAGTACTGCATATGGACAGCAGTAACCCAAGAGTAATGTACCAACTGTGTGGTCACGATAGTGAAAAATGAAAGCGACCTAAGGATAATTGTGCAATCAGATAAGAAGTTCTCTGAGCAGTGCAAACAGGCTGCCTAATATTACAGGATTACTACTATATTTAACATCACTCATATACCACATGAAATTAATAATATATTTTATTAAGCAATCACCTAACCCACTATATATTAAGGTGACACTTCAGGCATCTTGCCAATACCCATCATCAGACCATGCTGCTGACTGATTCCTACCTGCCGATGCTGCCAGAAACCTGAAGTGCATCCAGATGCGAGAATCCTGATGTGCATAACTTAATGTTTAGTGGTTTAGTAATTGCTTAATAAACTATACTAGCTGTACCCATTGCAAAAATTTTGCAATTGGTAGCAGAGTTTTTCTCTAGCTGTCCTAAAGAAATGTAGTCCATGTTTTGTCGCGAGCAGGTAAGCCAGTACACATCAAATCCTTTCTCATTTCTGTAAAATAAAACTATTCTCTCTTTTAAGATAGGCAGCACTAGTAGAGAAAATTGGCTTGTTCTGTAAAGTAAAACTATTCAGAATTTTTATATTTTCCCATGTTTCTGCACACCTAGGAAGAAATATCTTCAATTTGCAACCAAATCAGTTAGGCCTATCGTATGCAACGGCTACGGCTAGCTGTACCCATCGTGAAAATTTTGCAATTGGTAGCAGAGGTTTTCTCTAGCTGTCCTAAAGAAATGTAGTACCCATGTAGTATCAATATATATGTGTAAATGTATTCAGGATCGGTCTTTCAAAACAATCCTGAATACTTCTGCAGAAACACGAAAAGGCGTGTTTCTTCTTTGCCGCAAGGTACGTTCAACAGGACCAGTCAGAGTAGCAATTACTATTCAAAATTACTATTTTTTCTTTTGCGGACACGTCTTCCACATTTTGTTCTTGACATACTTCTAAATCCTTAAATTACTTACCTTAAATAACCTCAAAACGAAAAACAAATAAATTCGAAGTTGATAAGGATAACGATAAAATGATGAGTTCCGAATATATTAAATGTAACAATTGGCAATGAGTATATGAGTGCATGCGCAACGTGTGGACATGCTGTGATGGAATCCTAATGATTAGTTCTTTCTTTTAAGGTAGACAGTGCTAGTTGTTGTTGGAGTGGGATTTATTGGCACAAGGGATGCTATGACCATATTGCACCTGTTACTTTGGAGTGTTTGTCAATGACAGTGCTAGTAGCAAATTTCGCAATTGGTAGCAGAGTTTTATTATTATTATTTGGTTTGGTTTTTTTTTCGGAACAGAGGACACAATTGTGTGAACATGCAAACTGTTAATCAGTTAAATAGTTAAAGTGCAAATGTTTAATCAGAAAATAATGCCTTATCAACTTAGACAACTGTTTAACAGTCAATGTCTTCCTGTGGGAGACGTTGACTGTTATTAATGGGATTATTAATTTCACATGGTATACGAGTGGTATTAAATATAGTAATAATCTTAGAGGTAATTATCTCATTGTATAAGGCAATGGTCAAGCCACGTCTTCAGTACTGTATACAGGTCTGGAGGCCTCGTTTTAGGAAGGCTGTAGAGCTGCTGGAACAAGTACAGAGAAAAGCAATAAGACTGGCGAGAGGGAAATAAAGGGGTGCTCTGACCAAGGGTAGCTTCAGTTCTGCAAATTTCAGCGCATGGAGACTAGGCACCTGTGAAGTGATCTGATTGAGATGTTTAAGGCATTGAATGGATTGAGCAACCTCAAAGCTAATAAACAGAATTCTTCCTCTTGCTCAGACCACACACAAGAGAGCACAAATTCAAATTGAGGACAGATGGTTGAAAAATAGATGCACAGAAGTTTGCCTTTAGCCAGCAGGTGGCTGATTTCTGGAACAAAATTTCATCTGTTGTTATGGAAGCTGATAGCTTAAATAAATTCAAGAAAAAACTAGAGAAACTATTGGAGGCAATGAATAAGTGAATTGTGAGGTGTCATTTTCGTATTTTGTTTGTTTTTTTTTTATTTTGGCTGATGCTGTCTAAGAATGCTTTCTTGCATCATTTGCCATTGCTAATGTGCATGTTTGAAATTTCCCACACTTAACTGTCTTTTAAATTGGAAAATAGAAAAAAAATGAGACTGTTGTTTCTACTTTATGTCTGAAGCATTTTATTGCTTTCAGAAGAAATTTTTTTTCTGGAAAATAAAATGTGTTTTACATGATTTATCTAAAAGCATATTAAGCATATCTTAATTTTAAACATATCTTCAAATTTTGAAACTCAATACAATAAGTACTGCAATCCATTAAGAAAAGATGAAATATTGGCATTTTTTTGAGAGAAAACCCAAAACAACCTCAAAAATTTAAAGAGAAAGTTTGGCACCTGTATCGATGACCTACCACCACTTTTGCTACATTTTTGGTGCCATGACTGCTAAGATTAATGGTGAGGCAGGTCATAAACTGCAGGACTGTAATTATCCATGCTCAAAGTATAGTAATGATCCCCTCACAGCCTGTGGTGACTCTCTTATCTGAGTGAACAAATGAGGATAGTCCTCGAGAATAAGGATGGTGTGTCAGTATCTCCAAACCCTTTGTCTGCAGCAATTGTAGAACATCCTGATGGGATAAGATGGCACATTATCTTGCACAAAATGATGTATGTGCCAGCAGTTCATGCTGAATATAGTGCAATGGTAGATCACAACTAACAAGAACTGCAAGTAATATGTAACATTAATGGCGGCACTAGTAGCACAGTATATGGACAATCACAACCACACTGAAGGAGAAGAACAGGGTGTCGATTACTTTCAGTGTCCCTGATTTCATCATCAGATAAACATTTCTGCTTTACACAGTGCAATATCATATTTAATTAAAAAGAGGAAGCTTCCCATTAAAGAGGACGTTTTTTGTAAATTTTATGGAAAAATAATAAAAGTTAGCCAATATGGTAACTGTATAATGGAGCTTCTTCCCTTGCCTATACTTGGGGTAAGCCTGACATGAAATGTTTACACATTCATTCACAAACTACAGCTTTCATAAATGCAGACGGTTAATATACTTATAATAGTATAAATTCACTGGTTCGCAGTAATGAGTAATAATATCTCAACATGAGGCCACTTCTTAAAAGGTGCCTCCATAGCCAGGTGGGCAGGAGCAGCAGTGTGTAGCACGCTTTTTGATTAGACCAGGGTTCGGGCCCGTGCCCACCAAATACGGAGGATGCAGAAAGGTCAGGGAATGACTGCCGCATATCTCCGGAGCAATATGGCCTTAGTTGCTAATGCTCCTAAAAACCAAATAACAAATAAACTTCTTAAGAACTGAAAAAATTCATTCTGCTGTATTTCTTAACTTTCAATCTTTCAACGGTGAAAACTAAAATCCTGCAAAACTGCAGCTAGAGCAATGAATGATAATATTATGCAATTTCCCCAGAGGATGTTCATTTAATTTATAGAATAGTGAACAGAGCTTGCAATTATGTGCTTTTGAAAACTGTCAACTAAAGAGTAATCTTGTAACCTATTAGATAGTCAACGTTAAGAGATATCTGAACTCTGTGTTTTTCATTAAATTGCAGTAAAAGTTAATTCTTAAGAAATGTATTTGAAATCAATATGAAGGAATTATATCATATATGAAGGTATATGCTTTACCATACTCCAAGCTCAGGTTAGGTTTCTTCCAAGCATAGGAGCTAGAGTAGTGATGTCATCCTTATTCACATACAAAAACAAATCCACTCTCTATATTTTAATGTAAGTGGCAACTGCTTCCAGTGTTCTTGCACCCAGTCTGACTTTTATAACTATTTTCTTGAAAAAACATGGTAATACATTCTAGTTACAATAAAACTTCACTGATTTGGATTCTCTATAATTTTCGCTTCTTTTTTTTTAAGAATCTGTTTTATTTTATGCAGAACAGAGATTTTTCCTAAACAAGAACTTAATGAATACAATTCTGAACTTTTTCCAGAATGACTTTACAATCACTTTGTAAAAGAAGTAAAATCATTCTAAAGTAAAAATTAAATGCAAAAAATGTGTCATTTTTATTGTTAGATAATACTCCTGCACATCAGTCTGATGAAATTTTATCAAGCAATGATGGTAATAATGGCAATGATGGATGCAAAGAAAAACAGCAAAGAGTTCTTTACTTATGTAAACTCTAGAAGGAAGGGGATGAATCAGATTGGTCCACTTGATATCGATGGTTCAACTGTTGATGATCTTGCTCGGGTAGCTAACAAACTAAATGAATAATTTGTATCGACATTCACACATGAGGAGTTATTCAGCAAGGGGAATGCCAGACGTGTATTCAACTCTGGCAGTAAGCTAGATAATCTTGTAATAACTGAGAGTAAAGTGGAGGAGAAATTGTTGAAGAAAAACACAAGAAAGGCACCTGGGATGGATGGGATCTATCCAGTATTTAAAGGAGGCAGCAAAAGAAGTAAGCAAACCTTTACCCATAATTATGAGAGCTTCCTTGGACTCAGGGGAGGTACCCATAGACTGGAGATGTGCAAATGTGACTCAAATTCACAAAGGAGGATCAAAGGCTGACACAAGTAATTATAGACCTGTGAGTTTAACTTCTGTTCCAGGAAAATTAATGGAGGCACTGGTTAAAGAAGCACTGCAGGATCATCTAGACAAGACTTCAGTTATAGCTCGGACACAGCATGGTTTTGTTAAGGGGAAGTCTTGCCTGACCAATTTGATTGGATACTATGATGCAATCACAAAAGAGCTGGATGCAGGGAATAACTTTGATATTATATACTTGGATCTTAGAAAGGCTTTTGTACTGTTGCACATGGAAGACTGCTGCACAAATTGGAGCAGTGTGGCATTGGAGGCAAATTGCTGCTAGGGAATAACGAGTGGTTGAGGGGGAGAAGACAGAGAGTGGTAATCAATGGACACTGCTCATCGTGGACAATTGTTATTAGTGGAGTCCCTCAGGGTTCAGTGTTGGATCCATTATTGTTTTCTGTATTTATAAATAATATTGATGATGGTATATCAAGCTTAATGCCCAAGTTTGCAGATGATACAAAGGTTGGCAGGGTGGTTAAGGACACTACTGATGCTATGCTGCTGCAACAGGATCTGGAAAGGTTGAGAAGATGGGCTGAGAGGTGGCAAATGAAGTTTAACATTGACAAATATAAAGTACTACTTATGGGAAACAGCAACCCCAGAGCAACGTATCAACTCTGTGGTACTACGCTGACAGTGGTAGAGAATGTAAAGGACCTGGGGGTAATTGTGCAGGCAGATATGAAGTTCTCTGAGCAGTGCAGACGGGCTGCAAGAGTAGCTCATGGTGTCTTGTCAATGATATACAGGAATTTTTCTAGAAGGGATAAGGAGGTGATTATTCCCTTGTATAAGACAGTGGTCAGGCCACACCTTGAGTACTGTATATAGGTCTGGAGGCCTCATTTCAAGAAGGATGTAGAGCTGCTGGAACGAGTACAGAGAAGGGCAACAAGATTAGTGAATGGAACAAAGGGTTGCTCTTACGAAGGAAGGCTTAAGTTTTGAAAATTGCAGTGTCTGGAGACTAGGCACCAGCGAAGTAATCTGATAGAGGTGTATAACGCCTTGAATGGTTTGAGCATGCTCAATGCTGATGGGATTCTTCCTCTTGCTCAGAATAATCACCTGAGAGGGCATAAATTCAAATCGAGGAAAGACAGATGTAGGATAGATTTGCGGAAATTTGCCTTTAGCCAGCAGGTAGTTTGTTGGTAGAACAGACTTCCATCCCTTGTTGTGGAAGTTGATAGCCTAAATAAATTTAAGGCTCAGCTGGACAGGCATTTCGAACGAACAGAGGGGTAAAGTGGAAGGTTTTTTTTTTGGCTGATGCTGCATAAGCTTGCTTTCTTGCATCATATGCCTCTACTAATGCTAATGCTAATAATATGGGGAGTACAATGTGTACAGAAAGGATAGACAGGACAGAAAGGGAGGGGGTGTTATGCTGTTAATTAAGAAAAACATAAAATCAAAGGAAGTGCACCCAGTTAATATAGATGAACAGTGCTCTGTTGAGTCAGTTTGGTGTGAGATAAGCACTGCGAAAGGAAAAATAAGAGTAGGAGTGTGTTATAGGCCTAATGACTTGAATGAGTACAATGAACAATTGTACAGAGAAATAGAGTGGGCCAGTAAATCAGAATGTCTTATAATGGGGGATTTTAACTTCCCAGATATTGACTGGAACTTGTGGGTTGGGCACTCACACACTAGTCAGACTTTTGTGGAGTTATTGGATGATTGTTTTCTGCAGCAGCATGTTCGAGAGGCAACCAGAGAAAGTAACACTCTTGATCTGGTTATCAGCAGTGATCATTCGTGTATTAAGAATTTGCAGATAAAGGAACCACTAGGTGGCAGTGATCACAGTGTGCTGAAGTGGGATTTACTCAAAGAGGTAACTACCGTCAGGGGTAAAGGAAAGGGTTTTTGCTTCCGTAAAGGGGAGTACAGTGGTCTCAGACAGTTTTTAAATTCTGTACAGTGGGATCAACTGACGATGTTACAAACAGTAAATTCTAAGTGGGAAGCATTCAAAGAATTAATCGTGGAAGCTACTAGACTTTATATACCGATTAAGAAATATCGTTCAAGGTTTAGGCCTAAATGGTTATCAAATGAACTAATGAGACTCGTGACAGAGAAGAAAAATGCATGGGATGCATATAAATTATCAGGCGACGCAGAAGCCTGTAGCAGATATAAGCTAGTCTGTAATCAGGTCACAAAGGAGGTTCGGCAGGCAAAGGCGGATTACGAGAAATCTTTGGCAAAAGATGCTAAGAAAAACAGCAAGGATTTCTTTACTTATATAAACTCTAAAAGGAAGGGGATGAATATGATTGGACCACTTGACATCGATGGTTCGACTGTTGATGATCCTGCCCAGATAGCAAACAAACTGAATGAGTATTTTGCATCTACATTCACACGTGAGGAATTATTACAATTTGAAAATGGAAGAAGGTTATCAAATTGTAGCAGTGTGCTTAATGATTTTGTAATAACTGAGAGCAAAGTGGAGGAGAAATTGTTGAAGTTAAACATAAGAAAGGCACCTGGGGTGGATGGGATCTATCCAGTTATTTTAAAGGAGGCGGCAAAGCAACTAAGCAAACCCTTAGCCATAATTATGAGAGCATCCTTGGACTCAGGGGAGGTTCCCACGGACTGGAGATGTGCAAATGTGTCCCCAATTCACAAAGGTGGATCGAAGGGTGACACGAGTAATTACAGACCAGTTAGTTTAACTTCTGTTCCGGGTAAAATAATGGAGTCGCTGGTTAAAGATGCATTGCAGGATCATCTAGACAAGACTGCAGCGATAACTCAAACACAGCATGGGTTTGTTAAGGGAAAGTCTTGTCTGACAAATTTGATTGGTTATTATGATGTGGTCACAAAGGAACTGGATGCAAAAAATAATTTTGATATCATATACTTGGATTTCAGGAAAGCTTTTGACACTGTTGCGCATGGAAGACTACTGTACAAATTGGAGCAGAATGGTATTAAGGGTAAGTTGCTACAATGGATAAAAGGATGGTTAAGTGGGAGAAGACAGAGGGTGGTAATCAATGGGTGCTGCTCTTCGTGGACTAATGTTATTAGTGGAGTCCCACAGGGTTCGGTGTTGGGTCCACTGTTGTTTTGTGTATTTATCAATGATATTGATGAAGGTATATCAGGCTTAATGTCGAAGTTTGCAGATGACACAAAGGTTGGCAGGGTTGTTAATGACAGTAATGGCAGTGTGCTACTGCAACAGGATCTAGATAATTTGGGCAGATGGGCTAAGAAGTGGCAACTGAAGTTCAACCTTGACAAATGCAAAGTACTGCATATGGGTAGAAATAACCCCAGAGAAACGTACCAACTGTGTGGTACTACACTTAAGGTGGTAGAAAATGAAAAAGACCTGGGAGTAATTGTGCAGTCAGATATGAAGTTTTCTGAGCAGTGCAGACAGGCTGCTAGGGCGGGTCATGGGGTTTTGTCAATGATATATAGGAATTTTGCTAGCAGGGAAAAGGAGGTGATTGTCCCTCTGTATAAGGCAATGGTCAGGCCACGCCTTGAGTACTGCGTACAGGTCTGGAGGCCTCATTTTAGGAAGGATGTAGATTTGCTTGAGCGTGTACAGAGAAGAGCAACACGATTGGTGAGGGGAATGAAGGGATTCTCTTACCAAGAGAGGCTTAAGTTCTGCAAATTGCAGTGGCTGGAGACTAGGCACCTGCGCGGTGATCTGATTGAGGTCTATAAGGCCTTGAATGGGTTGAGCACGCTGAATTCTGATGGGATCCTTCCACTTGTTCAGATTACCAAACTACGGGGACATAAGTTCAAATTAAGAAAGGACAGATGTAGAATAGATGTGCGGAAATTTGCCTTTAGCCAGCGGGTGGTTAATTGCTGGAACAAACTTCCATCTGTCGTTGTAGAAGTTGATAGGTTAAATAAATTTAAGGAGGAACTGGACAGGCATTTGGAGGGAATGGTGTGATTTTTTTTTTTTTTTTTTTTTTTTTTGGCTGATGCTGCATAAGCTCCTACACTTGCTTTCTTGCATCATGTGCCACTACTACTACTACTACTACTACTACTACTAATATCATGTGCTTTTTCCTATCTCACAACACCACAATCCTCACTCAAACCACCTATTGATCAGACAGGCATGCTTAGCTGTAAACATTTACATTTAAGGAAATAATTAAAGAGAATCTGCTTTTTTTTTTACAATTCTGAGAAGAGAAAAGATAGTGACCAATGTTAAAAATTATAATATAAAATGTGCTAGTTACAAATGGGCTGCAAGTTGTAATGAAGTGAAATGGAGTACAGTAGTACATGCAAAGGAAAAGCTACTAAAATATGAAAATGTCTTTATTCATTTATGGAATAAAAGAGAGAGAGAGAGAAGGTCAAAATTTTTTGCAGTACAGTGGTGAAAAGGGCTATTAATTGAATTGGGCGATGTCATAATGTGACTAGATGATGAAATAGGAATAGCCTTCCAAGGAAAAACATTTGTAGATGAAGTGAAAAAAAAGAAGAAAGTAAAGAAGTTAAATTTCATGATCAAAACTTGTCCTGATACACTTATTAAATTTGCTAATTTAAACAAAGAATTAGAAAAATATGTTTATGCTCTAAGAGAAAGGAAGGATGAAACAACAATATGATCGGACCTTTACTTAATGGAAATTCCAATTTCTAAAAAAAAAAGAAAAAAAAAAGACAATATGATTGAGAAGGCACTATGGATATCTAATTAAATTACACTTACTGTAAAGTTACAGTAAAGTTAAATTTACATCACATTCTTCACAGTGATGTTAGTATGAAGAACTGTTACTCAGTCAGGTGTTAGGATCTAAGTGACCCATGCACATGCAATTTTAAAAAATTGAGAAAAAAAAAATTCAAAATTGTTCAGTTTTTGATGCCACTTTTATTTTCAATTTTTTTTTTTTACATAACTGTGAATTGTGAAAAATCCATTTTTTGATATTAAGAACATATATTTTTAATTTTTTTTTGAAAATAAAATTCCCTTTATACCTGTCAGGAAGCAAAACACAAATTGAAAACTCTGCATGCTTCAATGAATGCAATGCAATTGGACCCCAGCCTATCAATAACAAAAGAACTGCTGCATGAAACTTGAAGTATGCATGTCAACAGTTTGATTTCAGATGGCACTTCAATGTCACCAAGCTAGAGAGCATTACCAGTTAAAGGAAAGTACACATCAGTACAGCCAGATCACTGTCAATAATTTTATGTGACAAATGCCATTCAACATGTGCATACAATTAAGTTTAATTCTGAAATTTTCCTCATTATGTGATAATAAACAGAGATTTCTGGAATTTTCAGTGGAGAAATCAAAGAAAACATTTTCAAAAATGGCTGTTAGGAGTTCCAGCTTTGTGAAGGAAGTAGATGAAAAGCACAGATTGCTGAAGTATTGTCCAGGGTCTTATCAACCATGCACGACAGGACCAGAGTTAATAATTAACACAATTCAAGTTTATCATTTAGGAAAATCTTATTTATTTATGTTTTATTTCAACTCTTTCCATTCCAATCTTTCTTTAAATATAATTTTTTATAAAATTCTCTTTCTTTTCATCATATTTGTGTCACATACTCCCTAAACTAACATATCTAGGACTAATAGTAGGGGAATACTCCCCTACTATTAGTCCTTAATAGGGGAGATAAATTAATAAAGAACAGAATTTATAATTCTGTTCTTTAATTTATGAAGCATCTTTTGCATTTTCACCTTTTATGATTTTGTTCAAACTACAAACTTCCTTCTCTATTGAAATCCATACTGTATTTCACTTCATAGATATATTACAATACCTTAGACTTAAACAAACAGCTCCCATCTACACATCTGGAGCAATTGTTAAACAGCCTATGTGATAAGGTGTTGCATTATTTTATGATCCCCTTTTCTAATCTTCAGTTGTCTTTTTGTTTCACCAAGATGCACTTCCCCAGGAGAACACTCTATATATTAAAACCCTTTAGTATCTAGCCATCCACAATGGATCTTTATCTATAGCTATTTCCAATTCAAGAGAGAAAGAAATGTAGTTTCAAAATTCAGTAGCAACCAACTGTCATATTTAATCAGTTAAGTATAGGAAAAATAACACAACGGTGCCACATTTATCAAAAAAAAAACTGATTTCATCCATCTCTGTCTAATCTATCCATAAATTTATACAAACTTCCTAGTTCATTAGTTAATCATTAAATTCAGTTAATAACATTTTGACTAAAAGAAAATTGTCTTAAATCCAATCTATAATTTAAGCACTGTGCATTTAAAAATAATAATAAAATAAAACACTATTTAGTTTATTCAAACCTTTCAAAGCCTTAATCAGATCTCCACATGAGCATCTGGTCTGAAAATGCTAGAGCCAAAAGCAATATAAAACAAGAAGCAAAGTTCACTGTAACAGATATTATGTCATTGCCCCATGAATTATATGGTGAATGAACATAAGTAAAATTAGCAACTGGATTATGTTTTTTTAAAGATGTAGAAAATTCAATGCAATTAATAATCTTTCATTGGCAATAACTACAAATAGAGGTAAGCAGACAAAGTGCCAAAATCATGCTCTGTTGAACTTCAAGCAAGCAAGCAGCATTTACTTAATTGTGCATACTGTTTTTATTTTATTCAAAATTAATACCTTTCCCAATTTCCATAAACATAACTGTATAAAATTAGAAGTTTCATTATGTTAAGTTGGGAAAATTTGCAAAAGCTGACAGTTAGTAATCAAAATTTGGAAATGAGAAAGAAGCTGGCAATGGCAAAATACATGTTGTTGACAGTGTCCTATCAAGCATGCCACTAACACATTCTTTTACTGTAGGCTAGATTTATAAAAGAATTATCCACTACTCTCTCTCTCTCTCATGCAATTTGAATAGACACAAAATAAGTCAAAATAAGTAAATAAGACTTACCAATTTGAAATATGACACTGGTGGCAATTTACTTTCCTCCCTATGAAAACAAATCACTGTTTTAAAGCAGAATTTGAAACAATAAAATAATCACTAATTCTGAAAAACAAGGAAGTGAAAAAAGTCAGGCACATTAATATCAGTTTACTATTTTATCAATACTGTTTGTTTTTCAAGAAAAATGGCTCTTAAATAAAATGTTAAAGAAAAAAATGCTCTTAAATAAAATGTTAAAGAAAAAATTAAATTTTAATTTGTTGAAGAGAAATCTCACATCACGGCATTTTCTCCCATCTCTAAGCAGAACAATTAAATGCCATGAACGCAGTCATGGTGCCATTCTTATATGTGTGAGTGCACACGCTTCTTGATTAGACCGGGGTTCGAGCCCGCAACCACCAAATACGGAGGATGCAGAAAGGTCAGGGAATGACCACTGCATATCCCGGAGCAATATGGCCTTAGTTGCTAATGCTCCTAAAAACCAAATAACAAACAAACTTTGTGTGAATGTACTAAAACTAATTGGTATCACATGAGTTCCCTGCCTTTCACAGAAAGGAGTATAGGAAAATTTACTTTCTTGGGTGTTTCCAAAAAAATCAAGGCTTCTGGCACCTTTTGTATAATTAATAAACTCTCCACCACACAGTCTTCTAAAGTACTTTAATAAAATAGTTAGAAGGATGAGTACAATTCTGTCTGGCGTGAAGCAAGGCAGAATTGTATTCACTTTTATTAAAATTTTCTATCAGAAATTTGAATGAATTGCTGATTGAATTAGTAATGCAAACATTTTACAAAACAATAATGCAATCAGGCACTATAATCTGTTATAAGTTGTTGGCACTTTTACCAGCTGACATTTTGAACAGTAATGATTTAGCCATTTTGGTGTTTTGATCCTGTCAGCATTTCGAGGTGTAGGCATTTTGAGGTAATATTTTGAACCGTTACCATTTTGATCCTTTTGGTATTTCGAACCATTCATATTTTTATTTTCAGTATTTTTATCGTCAGTAATTTTAACTAAAGTTGGCTTCAAGACTTCTTAGGCCTGACACTGTCTCATCCAGCTGTATGATTTTGAACTACTCAGGTTGTACTTCTGAATCCATCTGCAAACAAGATGACAATATCATCAAAAAAGTTTACAGGTGACAAACCCTCTTATGAATAAAGGAAAAAAATTTAAATAGTTATTTGTAAAATACCAAGGTACCTAAGGCAGAACAGGTTGAGCCCATATAGTAAGAAAAAGTCACCCCAAGACCAGGGGAGGTGCTACATTAGGTGCCAACAACTGGCACCCTAGGCTAATCATGAAGTCAGCACCCCCAAAACTCCAAGGGAAGTATAGGCTGAGGTCAGTACTGCACCCTAAGCGACTGCCTAGTTGGCCTAATGATAGCACCAGCCCTGCCTAAGACTAGTATGGCTTCATTCAGTATGTTGTCAATTGTCCATACTTTATGAAGCAAGGCATAATTCATGAAGCCTATCTCTCCACAACTGTGTGATATGTGTAAGAACTGGTGGTCTCGTGAAGTCATCTCTTTACATATTGACTTATTAGTTATGTTTTCCTGATAATGTGAGGTCATCATAGAGTTGTTACCTCTCTAGGATTGGTTCAATCTTTAGCTTTGAGCACACCATATTTAGGATCCAAGTTTTATTGCAATTTCTCTTAGTCATATAACTGTGGAGAAAATATAAAATTTCTATTACATTTTGAAGTGAATATAATATTACTACATGTTATTATATTCATTCTGTGAATGTATGCAACTCCTGAAACTATCTAGTAGTTATGTCGTGTACCACAATGTTTTAAAGCAGGGGCCAATAACCTTTCCCACTAATATGAGCTACTTGAAAAATAGGCATGGTCATGAGATTGACCTATGATTCTTTTTTTTTTTTTCTTATTATTTCTTTTATTTCTTTCTTTATTTATTTATTTCATTTTTTTATTTTCTTTTTTATTTTTAATCACTTTTTTACAAGTGCATCTCTATTTTTAATAAAATATGCTAGTTGAAGAATAATTATAATATTTTTATTATAAAAGACATATTAGTCAAAAACAACTTCAGGGTTTTGTGGGAAGTAACTATAAAGGAATGATATCTGCATCGAGTGAAAAATAACTTGAAAAATCAATTGGGCTCAGCTATTATTTTAAATAATTTCATCAATTGGACTTGGTGAAACTCGACGAAACATCTTCATTAATGGAACTGTTAATTTTTATTTATTTATTTTTATGTCTGTAAGTATAGGTTAAAAATAATGCCATTAACTATTTCTGAACTTTTAAGACTAGTAACATGCAGCAGCAACTTTTAAAAATAAATCCAAATAAATATCCAAGGTGCTTATCCTTATTACTGCCATTATCTTTGAAGTTGTTACAACAAAAAATTTTAGAAAATAATATTCTCAAATCATTTATAAATTCATAATATTTAAGGGGGATGTAGCTTTAAGCTATGAAAATTTCAAACTATGATACAAGTTAGTACTCCGCATCACGTTAGTATATTGCTGAAATATTTCAAGCAAACAGTTTTCATGTTGGGCATCATTAAAAAAACATCTCATAGGGTAAACTGCTTCACAAAAGGTTGTCTACTCTTATGCCTCAAATAAATAACAGTTCCCCAATAGAGAAATCGATTGTTATCTATTTTCAGTAAGTAAGGTATTTAGTGTTAGTATTAGCAAATTATGCAAGCAAGTAAGCTTATACAGCAACAGAAAAAAAAAAAAAAAAAAAAACAACCCTTCCCATTTCACCTATCCATCACCACCAACAGTTTGTCTAGTTTTTCCTTGAATTCATTCATGCTACCACTTACACAACAATAAATGGAAGTTTGTTCCAGCAATCAACCACAACCCGATGGCTAAAGGCAAACTTCCACGCATCTATTCTGCAACCATCCTTCCTCGATTTGAATTTATGCCTCCTTGATGTTTGTAATTTGAGCAAGAAGAAGGATCCCATTAAACTTGCTCAATCGATTCAAAGCCTTAAACACCTCAATCAGATCACCTTGCAGATGCCTGTTTTCCAAATGCTGCAATTTGCAGAACTGAAGCCTTTCTTGGTAAGAGCACCCCTTTGTTCCCCTCACTAATCTCATTGCCCTTCTCTGTACCCATTTCAGGAGTTCTAATTCCTTCCTAAAATGAGGCCTCCAGGCCCGTACGAAGTACTCAAGATGTGTCCTGACCATTGCCTTATACAGTGGGATAATCACCTCCTTATCTCTGCTATCCTTCATTATAACTGAGCTATAATTTTCAGTGCAGGAAAGCCTCTTCACAAGAAACTTGTATTTAGGATAGTGTTAACACAACAATATAAGCAGAAAATTACATTTACTAGACCCAAGCCCAAGTTTCAAAAATACAGGAATGAGGATTAATTCTAATTACTCTTTACACCACAATAAAACCGTTTACTGTTCAACAACACATTATAGCACCTTTACCAGTGTCTTATTCATTTGTAAACTGGATCAAAGCCTGGGGATAAAAAATATATAAAATTCCCCTAAAGAGACCTATGACTACTTAGCCCATGTTTCAAAAAAATTGAAATGAAACTGCTTATTTTAAAACAACCCATCTTTCAAAATCACAGAGATTAAACTATTATTTTAAAACTTCATAGCCTGTGTTTGAAATAAAGGCTAAGAAGTTTTGAAATATGTACTAAGATGAATTAAAATGCGAAGTTCTATGATTCAAAAGCAGGAGGATGGAACTACTTAGTCTGTGATTCAGAAACAATGGGATGGAATTTCTTACTTGTTAAATTTTAACACCTCTTAACCAACATTTTTGAAACACAAATATTTAGTTATATATTTACATATTCATTACTTATAAAAAAAACTTATTTAAATTCATTTAGCATTAGCATTAGTAGAGGCATTTGATGCAAGAAAGCAAGCTTATGCAGCATCAGCCAAAAAAAAAAAAAAACCCACTTCCACTTCACCCCTCTGTTCGTTCCAAATACCTGTCCAGCTGAGCCTTAAACTTATTTAGGCTATCAACCTCCACCACAAGGGATGGAAGTCTGTTCCACCAACCAACCACCCGCTGGCTAAAGGCAAATTTCCTCACGTCTATCCTACATCTGTCTTTCCTCAATTTGAATTTATGCCCTCTCAGGTGATTTTTCTGAGCTAGAGGAAGAATCCCATCAGCATTGAGCATGCTTAAACCATTCAAGGCTTTATACACCTCTATCAGATCACCTCGCTGGTGCCTAGTCTCCAGACACAATTTGCAAAACTTAAGCCTTTCTTCGTAAGAGCACCCCTTTGTTCCATTCACTAATCTTGTTGCCCTTCTCTGTACTCGTTCCAGCAGGTCTATATCCTTCTTGAAATGAGGCCTCCAGACCTGTATATAGTACTCTAGGTGTGGCCTGACCATTGCCTTATACAATGGAATAATCAACTCCTTATCCCTGCTGGAAAAATTCCTGTATATCATTGACAATACTCCATGAGCTACTCTTGCAGCCCGTCTGCACTGCTCAGAGAACTTCATATCTGCCTGCACAACCACCCCCAAGTCCCTTTCATTCTCTACCACTGTCAGTGTAGTACCACAGAGTTGATACGTTGCTCTGGGGTTGCTGTTTCCCATGTGTAGTACTTTACATTTGTCAATGTTAAACTTCATTTGCCACCTCTCAGCCCATCTGCTCAACCTTTCCAGATCCTGTTGCAGCAGCATAGTGTCAGTAGTGTCCTTGACAACCCTGCCAACCTTTGTATCATCTGCAAACTTGGACATTAAGCTTGATATACCATCATCAATATCATTTATAAATACAGAAAACAATAATGGACCCAACACTGAGCCCTGAGGGACTCCACTAATAACATTAGTCCACGATGAGCAGTATCCATTGATTACCACTCTCTGTCTTCTCCCCCCCTCAACCACCCC
Organism: Mastigoproctus giganteus; assembly: GCF_048544385.1. Taxonomy (NCBI): domain Eukaryota; kingdom Metazoa; phylum Arthropoda; class Arachnida; order Uropygi; family Thelyphonidae; genus Mastigoproctus; species Mastigoproctus giganteus. Next base: position 33,643,698 of record NC_143575.1, on the reverse strand, counting down.
TTTATCCATAGCAGCAATTTGCCTCCAATGTCACACTGCTCCAATTTGTGTAGCAGTCTTCCATGTGCAACAGTATCAAAAGCCTTTCTAAGATCCAAGTATATAATATCAAAGTTATTCCCTGCATCCAGTTCTTTTGTGACTGCATCATAATATCCAATCAAGTTGGTCAGGCAAGACTTCCCCTTAACAAAACCATGCTGTGTCTGAGCTATAACTGAAGTCTTGTCTAAATGATCCTGCAGAGTGCTTCTTAACCAGTGCCTCCATTAATTTTCCTGGAACAGAAGTTAAGCTCACAGGTCTATAATTACTTGTGTCAGCCTTTGATCCTCCTTTGTGAATTGGGGTCACATTTGCACATTTCCAGTCTATCTGGGTACCTCCCTGCGTCCAAGGAAGCTCTCATAATTATGGCTAAGGGTTTGCTTACTTCCTTTGCTGCCTCTTTTAATATAACTGGATATATCCCATCCACCCCGGGTGCCTTTCTTGTGTTTATCTTCAACAGTTTCTCCTCCACTTTACTCCCAGTTATTTCAAGATTCTGTAGCTTACTGCTAGAGTTGAATACTCCTTACTGCTAGAGTTGAATTTAAAGGTGTCATATGACTCTCCTTGTTACATTTGAAGGATGTGAGTGAGTGAAGGTTAATAAATAAATAAGTTTTTAAATAGTAAATATTTGAAAGGACATAAAATACAAAACTATATACTTTTATTATTTATTTATTTTTTTTTTAACAGCAGATGCCACATAAGCATACCTGCATTCTGTTACTAAACATGTTTATTTGTTTTTATTATCTAATATAGTGGCAGAATAAATAACAGAATTAAATTATAAAGTGCAGCATTTTAAACTATTTCTTGCATTTTTTTTCTGAAAATAATTGAGTGCTACATGAAATACAACAGTGTGCATGATCATATGACTTTTGTGCCATACCTGCTGCAGGCATGGCACAAATGAATTAGACACAAGTCAAATAAGCAATAGCTTGAAGTCACTATCCACAGGAGCCTTTCTATTTCCTTTCATGAGGATAAAAATTGATAATTGCATATTTGCTATACAATTATCGATTCGGCTAATCATGTTTTGGTTAAGGGACTCACCATGTTGAAATCTGGCCCTGGCTGCAGGGTTAAAATAAAGCATGCTACAATTTTGACAACACTCACACTATGACCTCAGTTTTCTGATTTAGTAACTAACTTTATAGTCAATTGTAGTCAGTGTTTTATTTTTTGGAGTAAGCTCTATTTATATTTATCCAAATTCAAAGAGAAATCTTATAGTTCATCTGTTGACTCATGTAAAGAGTTTCTGAAGGCAACTTATTCTCAACAATTTCCACACTATTCAAAGCCTCTTTGAAATTACTAACAGCATACCAAGGGAACACAGTGACTTGGGCCGTAAATTTCTGTACTGCTTCCCCTTGCATTGGATGCAAATAAAAGACAAAGTTTAATTATACGCTATATGAAGTAATCAGATACAAGCACAGTTGAAAAGCAGCTTTCAACTCAAAAACCTAATATGCAACAGGATTATTTTTGGCCTATATGATAGCACCAATCCTCTTGGGCTTTTGTTTTCTACTAACTTCCAACTGATGTTAGTCAAAATTTGCCTCCAATCTCCAAGCAAAGCAATTAACAGAGCCAGTTAAAGCTAGCTATCACTATCCCATGGTTAAAGTCTGTAAGTTCTGATCCATCACATCCACAGCATAGATACTTTTGGTCATGTCAGTGTGCTTCATGCAGGTGGGTGCAGCCTCATTACTTACACCTACTGCAATGCCTCTGCTTATAATTATCATATCCGCCTAAGCAAAATTTTGCAATCAAGTAACAGAATAGCTGATGACAATTCAGAGTACTTTAAAAAGCTCTTTCACTATCTGCAAAACATTATCCATAACACTTTTGAGAACCATGGTAGAAATCAACAACATGCTACACAAATAGGCTAACCCTTTAATAGCTTAAATTTATGGCTATTGATTCTTCATAACTGGTGGACATTTGTTAAATATCTGAAATGTGAATCAACTGAATTTTCCTATCTCAATACCGATCAGCCTTTACCCTGATTACAAGCACAGGCCCATCATGCAAATTACAGATTATTCAGTGATCCAAACTAACAGTGGCTATAAGAGGGTTTCTGCCACTATTGTAAATTATTTCATAAGCTTCTATTAGCTGTTCCTTTCTGTGGTTGTTATGATGGGTAATAATCTTATATTTAATGAAATTCAGTGTGATATATTCAATTTGTGAAAAAAGTAAGTGATTAAATTATATACATACAGGGTGTTTCAAAAATATTGGTACAAACGTTTAGGGGAGATAGGTAACATCTAAAGGAATGCGAATCGCATAGGAACAGATGCTCAAAGGTTCCCCCCACGAGACGCGATGCATGCGTGACACTGACGCAGCATGGATTAGCGGACACAGTCGAACACACCTGGAGTTTCTTTGACAGTAGCAGCAGCGCAGACGAGTCTCGCCACGAGATCCATTTCCATCTCCACAGGAGATTCATACACGATAGATTTGAGGGCCCCCCACAGAAAGAAATCAAGGCTCGATTTATCGAGCGTGGGGGCCAGGCAATGGGTCCACCACGGCCAATCCATCGACGCCCAAAATGCCTGTTCAAATGGTCCCGAACACATCTTCCATAATGGGCAGGCGCCCCGTCATGTTGAAACCAAATGTTGCGTCTCACATTTGCTGGAACATCGTCAAGTAACCCTGGTAGAACTTGTTCAAGAAAGATCCGATATTTAGCGGAGTTCATGCAGGATGGTAACAGGTATGGGCCGACTAAACAGTCACCGACCATATCTGCCCACACGTTTATTGCAAAGCGATGTTGTGCCGCATGGGGGCGCACACCATGTGGGTTGTCGTGAGCCCACACATGAGCATTGTGATGATTGAATAAGATTTCTCGAGTGAAATAAGCCTCATCCGTGAACAAAACATAGGCTGGAAAAGTCAAGTCTTGAATACTTCCTTGGAGAAACCACTGAGCAAAAGCCATACGTGCAGGATGATTTTGGGGGAGCAGTAACTGAACCCTTTGGAGATAAAAGGGGTGTAAGGAATCGTCATGCCAGACACACTGTACACTGCAATGAGACACTCCTAAGGCAGAGGAAACGGCACGTGTGCTGGTAGTAGGATTATTCTGGATGGCATTCAACACACTTTCTTCCATGGCGGGAGTTCGCGTCGAATGTGGTCTGCCCGCACTACTCCTGTTACCTCTAAATGACCCATAATCGCACAAATTTTGATGCACACGCGCAAACAAACAGTGGTCCGGTCCATGTCTGTCTGGGAAGCGTTCTCCATAAATTCGTTGAGCAGCTCGTCCATTGCCCTCTGCTAATCCATACACTAGGTGCATGTCTGCCAGCTCACAGTTCGTATATCGATGCATGCTCTTCATGCGGCGACTACTGCTTGAATGAGTAAACCAGAAATTTTCCCTCTCGCAAACTGATGAACAGCGCCGTCTACCAACTTACGGTGATTTTTCCAGTTATGGGTTCCTATGCGATTCACATTCCTTTAGATGTTACCTACCTCCCCTAAACGTTTGTACCAATATTTTTGAGACACCCTGTATAACTTATTCTCATTACATTAAATTTTTAAAGTAAATTGAGGGCAAAAGTTCGATGCTACATGAGCTATAGAACATTACAGTACAAGCAAGGGAAAATATGTGTCACTTGTAAAACAATTAAACTTTTGATAAAATATATGTTCAGGGCAACCAAAACTTATCTTCTGAACCTTTAAAAAATAAATAAAAATATACTTACTCTTGACAAACTTTAATACTTGCATCCTGGTCTAGCCTATTCTTATAATTCTCTAAAACAATACTATAAAATTTGAAAGTAAAATTTTTCAATTGATAAATCAATATTAGAAAATTTATCTAACATAATCAATGCTATTTTCTCCTTATTATTACTGTTATTGGGGAAGCCAACTTTTATCAACATTAGGGGAGGATAATGAATAAAAAAAATTTAATTGGGAAAAAACTTATAATAAATGTTAACGAAAGAAGAAACTTTAACACTTGAAGAATAAGAAAGCAATATTATAAGAAAGCAGAACAATAATATCAAATAAGGGAAAGTCCAATGAAAAATCTTAAAATGAATCTTAACAGAATTTTTAAAATATATGACACTCATCTGTTATTTGTCAAATACAAATAACAGATGAGTGTCAGCAAACTCAAACTCATAGGAACCAAGTGCCTATCCTACTGCTATATTGCACCACTGGCTTTCACCATAAAATAAAAAAAAAATACTATCTGATTCACTCAATACAAATTCAAATCTAGACAATTTTCTATTTCCAAATAATTCTATTACTACAAAATGAATATTGAAGACCAATTCAGGAAATTTACTGCATTTACATTTATCATTTGAAATTATCAAACTAAAAATTGCCAAAATATTAAAGAAAACACTGGGTGCAGTGTCATTAAATAAACTTCCAATGAATGTGACTTACTCAATAAATTTATATAAAATCTCAAATTTGCATCATAATGATTCAAATTTGAATCATAATGCTAATCTATCTTCAATAAACTTCTAAAACATATACAGTAGTACATTTAGACTTTAGTAAGGCTTTTGATACTGTCTCTCACATGAATGCCTTTTGTATAAACTGGATAAGGTGCCATTAATGAAAAGGTGCAATAGTGGATAAAAGGTTGGTTGAGCAACATGAGAACATAAAGTGGTTATAAACTACTACTGCTCTGACTAGATGGAAGTCTTGAGTGAGTGAAGTTCCACAGGATTCAGTAATGGGTCCCTTGTGTTTTCAAAATTTGTTAATGCCATTGATAAAGCATAACAGATGCAATGTAAAAGTTTTCTGGTGATACAAAAGTTGGGAGAGTGGTAAACAACAGTGACAAGGGTATTATGCTGCTTTAACAACATTAAGATATATCAATTAACCAGTCTGAAAAATGACAGTTGAAATACAATATTGGGAAATGTATGGTGTTCAACATTTGGGTAATAATAATCCCAGATTATCTTACCGCTTGGAAGGCAACAAATGTAAAGTAGCTAACAATGAAAACAACTTAGTAATTGTGTAATCCAACATGAAATTCTCTCAACAGTGTAGAGCTTAACCATTCACTTAAGCTTTTGAATCATGTCACACTTTTCTTCCCCACTGCTTTCATCTAGCTTTTCTTGGGATTGATAATCTCCAACATGTGCCAAACTCACAATCCTCCACAGATTTAGTGATGAGATGCCTTTCAGATCTTTCACCAGGTCAGACAGCAGCTTCCAACTTTGTAATATGACTTAAGTATTGTGATGAGACCCAGCTCCATCAGTGGTGTGCTGCCAATTCATTAACAGGAAACTTGCTCAAGAATTTCATCTAAGATCATCCCTGGTTAAAACAGCCTGTTAAATTTTATCAAACAAATTTTTTAACAAGGAACTGGATAATCTTCAAAAATTTAACAAAAGGCTTGTGCAAGCCCTCTCATGACTTCCACCAATGCTCATGGTTAGAACTTTGGAATTTTTTTTTCCAAATCTAAAAAAGAGAAGTAAAGAATTAAAATTAAATCAATGTACCTCCAGTTAAGGTACGTTGATTTAATTTTGATGGTTTTCCAATTTTGCCGATTTCTCCAGCTTTTGCCGATTAATAGTTCAGGTGGTATATGAGATTTATTCTTCCAAAATGTCCTGAAACTGTTATTTCAAAAGGCTTTTTAAGTAATTCATTTGCTAATGGAACTGAAGAAAACCAGTTCTCCTGTGTGATGTTGTGACAGGATCCTCTCAAAAGAATCCTTTCACATAGTCAACAAAAGGCAATCTTTTTTTGTATCTGTGCCTTTTCCTATCATATATTTTGTTTTGATATTACTTAGATGATAGAGAACATACATCTGAAAAGGACATCTCCCTATAAATCTAAACAGTTGTTATCTATTTCAAAAAAGATTCACAATTTATGGGAACTTGAGAAATTTTTGACAAATTGATCTCTATCTTGAATTTTGGCAAAAGGATCTCTTGCTTTTTTTTCCTCTCTTGTGGTCAAAGTGCAAAAAGTTTATTAAAAAATAATCTTTGCTCATTGCAGACTGATAACATGAGCCACACAATGAGGAATCAAACATACCCAGGGGCTCACATCTGGTGAGTATGGGCTTGGCACACTCAGGGGTCCTGAGCTGGATATCATCATTCTTCTCTTTCTTGGTGATTCCCTTCTACTTTTGACACACACTCACTCACTCACTCACTCTCTCTCTCTCTCTCTCTCTCTCTCTCACTCAGGGTAACTCTGGAATTTTTTTTGGCTGGTGCAGCATAAGCCTCAGGCTTCCTTTCACTGTATCGTAGCTAATAATAATCTTCCTTGATAAAGATTATCTTTTAGCACTGCTAATAATGCAAGCATATCAAGAAGAGTACTAAACTTATCTGAATTAGTTTCAGAAATAAAAATTTGCATTTGATTTGTAAGTTTTACTTTTTTCAGTGAATTTGAGAATTTGTATTTATATCTTTGACCACTGCATTTGGTATGAAATTACTGAATTCTGCAAGAAGATTATCAGCTCCTCTAGCACTGGTGTTTTCCTAACTGAAGAGGTGCAAGTAGACCATCTGTGGCATTTTTCCCCCCTGAGGCTTACTTTAGGAGCCAATAATGTAGGTCACCAAGCAGATAACTGAATACCTTTGGACACAGAAGGTTTATTTTTTACATCACTAAATAAACTAATGATTAATCAATTTAGTGACATTTACTAGGTACTTCATCAATATCTAGGTACCAATTTGAAAATGCATATGGGATAGTATCATAGTCATTCAAGCAAAGATTTTTGCAGGATCTAACCTAAATCTAACAAAGAAAAACCTGGAGTTAACCTTGTCATTACATGCTGTGTGATAGATATACCTATGTTTTTTGGTGGCAAGGTTAGATCCAGGTTGTTTTTTGCGAGGAGGAGGGTAATTAAATTAATATCATAAAAAAAAAAACAATATTTGTTCAGGTTTACTCAGGATCTGGAGGGATATACACTGCATTTGCCACTGTATAGCTAACACACACACAGAAATGCAAGAGAAAGTTTAAACAAGTTGGTTAATATACAAGTGCATTACATTTCAGGTATGTAAAATTTTTTTCCTTAATGAAATGAATTTGATTAATAAAAGCTAAAAGTAAATATAGTTATCTTTTTATCAATTAATTACTAAGTTTATAACTTTATACAACACTTAATAAAACTCTACAGTTTTACATTCTTTAAACTTAGCCATTTGGTTTAATTAGAAGTGCATAATAATTATTACTCTCCTCCCGTATACTCATTTTTTTTTAAGTCTCTTTTCTCTCTTTGTATCTCTTCACAAGCAATACCACATTTATAGTCTTACATAACAATACAGTACATGAGAAGTACCTGCCAACTGTCTAAAGCTAACAAAACTACATTGAAACTACATTTAATCTATGAATTTACCTTTTCCATACAAATTGTATAGAATAAATAATAATAATCGCTGGATTCCTATTTGCCTGATATGAAATTTGAAATGGCTGAGAAAATATGAAATTTCATGAAAATCCATATAATGGGAGTCATGTTGTTACTCATGGATGGATAGACTTATATGTTGGAGACAACTGGTACATATATGTGAAAATGCATCTAAAAAAACTGAAAAGGTGCAATTTTCAGTAAAATGTATTTACAGCAGAGAATATAACTGACTATTAAGTTCTAGAATAAGTGCAACAACAGAAATACTGTCCACAACTTTTTCATATTTTTTTGGCGAGCACTTTAGCTGATTACTTCCAGATATTTTTTTGAGAAGAAATTTTATACTTTATAATAATCAAAAATTTCCAACAGAATGTAACAACTTGGAAAAGAACAAACTTTGAAAATCAATAAAAAATGAACTGAAAAATATTCTGCACTCTGTTTTGCTGTTTTATGTAACATAATGATTTCAAATAAATGGCTCTTCTTTGAGAAATGACATTTTTTGTAAATAAAAAAAAAAATAAAAACAATTTGCCTTTTGTTTTCCAAACTTATAACTGCACACATGTATTCCTGTTTATAACATAACAGAAGCATTGAAAAAAAATATTACAATGACGAGCTGGAAAACCAGCAAGATATCAAAAGTGAAAAGGTTGCTATTTTTCAGATGGTCACAAGTGTTTAAAACTGAACAAGAAAAAACTTATTGTTTTAATTTTTTTTAGTTTATTATAAACTCTCATGTACACTCTCTTATAAACTCTCTGTATTTTGAACAAAATGGGTACTGGTCAAATGACAACTGTATAAACTGAGATTTAATGTGTCAGAACATTTTAAAAAATTATAGCGGTTATAACCAGTGGCAGCTTGTGACTCTGATGTATGAGGTGCTGCTTCATTACATTAAATTAGATTAATTAGATTAAATTAATTTAATTTAATTAGATTAAATTAAGTTACATTAAATTTTCTTGGTTATAAGACATGTAGACACAGATAGTAGTAATAATAATAAGCAAGTTAAAAATACAGTACTACAAAACATTAACTGGACAGGTACCATTAATCTTGAAATTTTATTTAAAAATAAAATCCATTCTTTGGTTTTTATTTGTTGAAAATAAGATTAATAACTTTTTCATTTAAGTCTGGTGCACTGTTCAAATCGCACTGCTCGCTCCGCAGTTCCTTTGCCTCGTTTTCTCACGGCTGAAAAATGCGTATTGGCAACCTGCCAACTAGGCATTGGCTGAACAGCTGGGACCAAAATGTGGAACTGTGTAGCGCACAGTTCCGCCTACGGTTATACTTCAAAGTTGAAAACGAATTCGTGTTTTTATACATTTATTATTGAAATGATTATTAGAAATAGAGGACGAGTATACTATATGCAGGACCTGTTACTAAAAATATTCATGGCGTTGCATTGTTCTTCGCAAAATTTCATATAACTCTGTTGACTGTATATTTAGATCAACCCCGGGGCTCACATCTGGTGAGTATGGGCTTGGCACACCCAGGGTCCTGAGCTGGATATCATCATTCTTCCCACTCTTGGTGATTCCTTTCTACTGCTGACTCTCTCTCTCTCTCTCTCTCTCTCTCTCTCCCTCCCTCTCTCAGGGTAAGTCAGAATTTTTTTTTTTTTTTTTTTTTTGGCTAGTGCAGCATAAGCCTCAGACTTCCTTGCACCATATGGCTAATAATAATAATAATAATAATAATAATAATAATAATCAGAGTTAAAAAGCTGGGGATGCTGCAGTTCCGCAACAGTGCCTACCAACGGGCCGCCCCTGGTTATAACTATATTGTAATTTTCAATTCGACGTCACAAGCAAGCCTGTAGTCGGGGCCTGCAAATGAGGTGTGCATTGGATGCGAAACACAAAGGCCCCTGATCTAGGGGTGGCCCAATCGACGAAACCATCAGTCTCAACATAAATAAACGATACCCCTTAACCTCGTTTCCATCCGGGGGCCTCAAAGTACCATTGCACGGCCCTGCCCGTAGTGCTTACAGTGTTGGTTTATGAAAGCCACAAGTTATGAGTGCTCGAATGTAACAAAAATGAAACGATTTAATTCGCGTAACAGCGGTTAAATAACGAAGCATAATGTGCCCATTTTCGCATAAAAAACACGTTTAGTTTTCAATTTTATTGATTGACTGAAGAATTATTCAAAAATTCAATTAATTGATATAATAGTGTAAATGTAGGAAATCGATGACAATATAACAAAAAAGTAGCGCCAAACTCTGTTCTTTGAATCTGGTACTGTACATATTTTTCTGCAGTTCTTAGCCGCTACTCGACACACCATGCACAGTGTGCAATTTTCGGGCTTATGCAATTTGCGATAACGCAGAATTCAGTCGTGTAATACTGTAAAAAAAAAAAAAAAAAAAAAGAAAAAGAAACTGTACAAACGCTGTATTAACATATCGGAAATGAGCAGTGCTCAAACAGAGCCAGATAATGATAATGCATGTTATTATAAACAGGATCAGATAAAGTGTGGGGGGGTATATTTTTATGATTATTCTTTTTATTCTCTTTATATTTTATCTATTTATACACAATATATATTTTCATATCCCTCCTTGGAACCTTCATTAGGCCGATGCTTAAGAAATTTATTTGATTTTCTTTTCTTGAAGCAAGGGGGGTCCTCAATTCCTTCCAAGGCCCACATGCTACCTGCTGCATAATATATATTATCCATTAATTTTATCAGAAGATCCAAGTTCTAAGGACTTTATTTTATTATTTTTCTCTTTACTCTAGCTTCCCTAGCTTGGATAATTCGTACCACTAATTGTAATAGTTGGTGTCAATATCACACATAAGTTCAAGATAAAACAACAGACTAGATTTATTTTACACAAGATAGTTACACACACTTTATAATTCATAATATCGAAATTTTACAACAATCAACTATTACTATACATGTTATGATGTCTACACTCATCTTTGTTCTTCTAACCATAATTGTAACTTCCTCATCTGTTATACAGAATGCTAATAACTAACCAATACAATCATTTGAGGTTAACACAATCATTTGAGCCTTTTCAGGCTTAACAACCTTCCTTGTTCTTAGACACTTCAAATCACAGATGAGTAACACACACACTTTCTTTCTCTCTTTCTCCCAAGTTATTGACTCTACTTCCTATCTCTTACAATATATTCTGTTCCCCTGGTTTCAGTCCTTTACAAAATGTCCTGTCCATTACTTTTTCTTTCGTTTATTTATTTCTAACCCGTTTCTGTTAATAAATATTCTACATAAACTTACTTGCTTTCCTTTTCTACCACCTGGATGAGTTTTCCTTCTTTGCTTCTTCAGCTATTTCCTCGCTGGACTTGGCCACCGCAAACTCGCTAGATGTGCTCCCGGCTCGACCTCAGACGTTCCTATTGCGCACAGGATCTTCCTCCAGGACTGTTGCTTTTTTTCCTCAGTGGATAACTCGAACGACCTTCCTTACTCTGACCCTTCCGTTTCTTTCTGCTATTATTCTACCCACTATACTTCCATTTTTTCGGAACTTTCTATATGCGCTTCCCGCACTCCCAAAAATATCTTTCCGCCACTCTCACGCCTCTCCCCGGAATTTCCTCCGGATCCTCCTTCCAGGCTTCGGGACTCTGACCTCCGGGCTCTCCCTGGCTTCTTCCTGCATCCGAGTTTTGTTTCCAACTCTCCTTTATTTTTCGTCCAATCATATTTTTCTCTCTCTCTTCATCTTTAATTTCATTCGCTTATTTTTTTTTTTCCGTCGCCTGGACCGCGTCTGGTAGGTCAAGCTCCCTTCTTTGTGTTGACAACATCCGGGCTCTAACCAATCTCAAAAACTATCTTTGGGATGCCCGCAACCACTTACCTCTTCCTTCACGCTTCCTTCCAAGACACCGTCTGTGAAATTTGTGAGAGTGCCTCCCGTGTCGGCCTGTTTGTACTTTGTTTACAGCTCGAACACGGAGAACTCTCTGATCTGGGTCTTCCCTTTGGATGGGGTACCGAAACCACTTTAGGGGTGTGGGCGTTCTTTTGTCCCCCGTTACCGTCAGCAGGCCACAGTCCTATTTTTTCTGTAGGCACGAACTGCGTCAAACTGGCCTACCCATTGTATCACAATCTGGTCAGCGTCCCTCCTGCTGCTACGCTAATCTCTCACTTTCGAAGTGTAAACAGACCAGCAATTCTGCTGAGTGCTTGACTGTTTTTAACTTATTTATTAAAATTTGATAATTTATACATTCCTAAAATAAGTGTAAGAATAGTTCTTACAAAAGAACTCTTCGAAAACTACTCGTAGCAATGTCACTCTACTATTATTGCATGTATGAGGAAGATAAGGGGCAGGACTCGAAATGGAAAAATTTTCAAAAAGGAAACCCCTCCAGGAGAATAAAACAAAAGTCAAAGAGGTGCAACCACTACCGGATTAAAACGTATAAATGACATTATACCGATGAGTAAAAGGTAAACTGTAGCCATTATCAACTCACTGCAGGATGGAAGCCTCCTCAACAATTCAGGTTGAGGGAAATGAACCATAACCCCAGGGTCCTCAGCTGGATATCATCGTTCTTCTCTTTTTTTGTGATTCCCTTCTATTTCTTACTCTTATTTTCTCTCTCTGGGTAATTCAGAATATATATATATATTTTTTTTTTTGGCTAGTGCAGCATAAGCCTCGGGCATCCTTGCACTATATGCTGGCTAATAATAATAATAATGAGCCAATGGTCCAGTACGGGTTGGCAGATCGACTATATTTAGCAGTCAGGGGCTTGAACCCCAGGTCAACTCAAAGAGCGTGTGCTACTGCACTCCCGCTCCTGACCACTTGGCTACCTAGGTATGATGAACCAAAAAAGCATTCCAACAATCCAGGGCCGGATTTACATATAAGCTAAACAAGCTACAGCCTCACATTACAAAGGGCTTCGCTTCATCTTAAAAAAATCCTTTTTTAATATTGTGATAAGTGAATAGTAAGAGAGGAGGGCCTCACATGTTATAGCTTAGGGCCACAACAAGTTTAAATCCTGCCCTGCTTGGCAACATCCCTAATGATGGAAGCTAACAACCCCAAGAACATTTCATTTTAATTTATGTAATTATACTATGCTTACAAGTTAGTACAAATGCATCAGATCTGTTACCAGCTTACTACTAAATAGTTATAGGATTGGCATCATTATGTATGATGGCAAAGCAGTTGCAAAGTATAACTCCGCAATAGGAGAGATGCCTGATTCTGTGTAGTAATTTGAATTACGAATTCATTGCAACGCCAGAGTGCCTGTCCACCCAACGAAGAGGTGCCAATCAGCTCCGAAACGGTGCCGTCTGGGTGGTGGCATCCGCTGAGAATAAGTAACAATAGTCTTCTCCTATGGTGAAGAGTTACTTATTCGAGGTAGTGCAATATCATGGCAACTCGTTGTGAAGGTATTCACAATATGAAATATACATAATAATGATGCCAATCTTATAACTATTTAGTAGCTAGCTGCAAACAGATCTGATGCATTTGCACTAACTTGTAAGCATATTAACTCACTACGCAACTTGAGGCTTTTGCCCTAAAATGCGATGTAATTCAAATTACTACACACATCAGGCATCTTTCATATTGGATAAAACTTAGGAACTGCCTTGCCATCATTGCAACACAAGGGTGCCTGCCCACCCACAGAGGAGAAGCCAACAAGCTTTCAAACGGTGTCGAGGTTTAACTACCTTCTGTAGTCCAAGGAAATTTCTGGGCAGAGTAAGTTATAATTTTTAGTTCTTTGTTGAAATTTTGGTTTCTTTTTTTTTTTTTCATAATGATTTTCTTCATTCGTGAGGGACCTTTGGAGTTCAGCTTAGATGCTGAGTATGAACCAAGACAGGTTATTGAAGGTTTGGGCAAATATGTGAATCTATCAAGATTGCAGGTGTTTACTCTCCCGCAATCTTGGTAGATTCACTCCTTGTTCTTCTGGAATTAAAAATGTAATTGCAGAAGAACAAGGGAATTTAATAACTAAAACAGGGGAGGCAAAAGGTCTTCCAAATCCTGCACAGATTAACTTCCGATTCAATGGAAACAGAGTTAGTGAGAGGTCAGAAAAGAGAGGGAACAAAGACGAAGAAAGCTTAGGGGGAGAGGGAAAAAGAAAGAGAAAGAGGCAAATTGTGGAAGAGGAAAAAAATATCGTGCAAGAAGCACAGGGGGCTCTCTGGAGCTTAACAATCTGTGTTTAAAGTATGATCTGGTAGATGTATGGAGATTTAAATGCCCTACAAGTTGGGGAGAAACCTAGTCCAGAGGTAGAGACCCGTATTGACCGGGTGTTTGTCCCAAGGACTCAGTTGACACGGGTAAGACACATCAACGTCTAAATGCTAAATACATTTAGAGGACCAGCCCTACCAGCAAGCTGGGAGAAAATGCCATGGTTTCAGGCAGCACACAGACAAGAGCAGGACCAACCCATCTCGTTATATGAGCTATCGTCAGCACTAAGAGAAATGAAAGGAGGCGAAGTGCCAGGTTCGGATGGACTAATAGTAGAGTTCTAAAAAAACTACTGGAAAGACATTGGGCCAGTTTTGGCTGCTATCATCTCGGAGTTTTTTACAGGAGGGGTAGTCCCGGAGGGGTTTTTAGAAGCCCAAACTGTTTTCCTTAAAAAAACAAGGTAAAACTGGAAGAGAAGTGGGCGAATGGAGGCCAATGTCCTACTCAACATAGATTATCAGTTGTATGCTAAAGTACTAAATGTTCGACTTAAAAGACATTTAGAGCACATTATAGGCCCGAATCAAACTTACAATTCCAGCAAGATCTATGATGGCAAATCTGTCGTTTCTGAGGGATTTGCGAAGATATTGTAAGCAAAAGTGATACAGGGTAGTGGTGGCTATTCTTGAGCTAGCCAAGGCCTTTGATAATCTTTCCCACGAATACTTATAGAAGGAGCATTCATAATAGCCATTCTTAGTTTGTAAAGGGTTTTTCAATAGTAACGCTCGATGTTTGGCAACAGCGCATGACGAAGTCGAGTCACACAGGTGGTATCTTTGGTAGCCGTATTCAATTAGTCTCTGCATTTTATTATGGAGCGTTACACGACTGAGCAACGAGTCGAAATTGTAAAAAATTATTATCAAAACCAATGTTCTATTCGTCAAACGTTTCGTGCACTCCGTGCAGTTTATGGTGTCGTCGAACGTCCTTCAGAATCCACAATTCGCCGTTTAATAAACAAATTCGAAGCAACTGGGTCTGTGGCAAATCTGAAAGTGCCTGTACGTCAGCGAAACGCAAGATCCGTTGAAAATATTGCTGCAGTCCGGGAAAGTGTGCGTGAGAATCCGCAACAGTCCATTCCGCGTCGGGCTCAAGAACTTGGCCTGCAAGAACTTTTTTTGGCCTGCAGTGGATGGAATCGATCTAACAAACATTTGGTTTCAGCAAGACGGTGCTACGTGCCGTACGGCACGTGATACAGTAACACTATTGCATGAGAAATTTGAAGGTTCCGTTATATCGCGAAATGGTGACGTTAATTGGCCGCCCAGATCCTGCGACCTAACGCCACTGGATTTTTTTCTCTGGGGCTTTCTAAAATCCAAAGTCTATGCTAACAAACCACGGACGGTTACCGCCTTAAAGGCCAACATTAGGCGCGTTATTGCTGAAATTGAGCCACTTTTATGCGATAACGTCATCACCAATTGGGTATCCAGGATTAACCAAACCAGACAAAGCCGCGGCGGACATTTATCTGATATAATTTTTAAAACATAATGTTAACACATATACTTCATAATAAAAATAAAAATAGATCACTATCAGTCTCACAATTTGTTTTATTGCGTTACAAAAATCGAGCGTTACTATTGGAAAGCCCTGTACAAAGGGGCACATACTACGCTATTGATTAACGGCTACTGCTCAGACAAAATAAAACTAGAACGGGGGGTCAGACAAGGGGTGCCCACTGAGCCCTGCACTATTCTCTTTGGCATTACAGCCCATACTAAGGCAATTGGATATTTCCAAAAATATCAGAGGAGTGCATCATCCTTGCCCATATCCTGACTGCAAATATGTAGCGCATGCTGATGACGTGATTCTTACTCTAACAGACAGCAGTTTACTACAAAACGCGCTGGAAATGTTTAGCTATTTCAGCTTATTTAGTG
This sequence comes from Mastigoproctus giganteus, assembly GCF_048544385.1. Lineage (NCBI taxonomy): Eukaryota > Metazoa > Arthropoda > Arachnida > Uropygi > Thelyphonidae > Mastigoproctus > Mastigoproctus giganteus. The sequence continues at coordinate 33,627,848 of NC_143575.1, read as the reverse complement.
GTCTAAGTTGAAACAAAAGCAAGACAAAATGTCAACAATGAGGAATGGAGGGTCCGTTACATTTCCCAGCAGGCCTCACGGTTTCGGTAGCCCCCCGTAACTATCCTAGGGGTACCCTTTGTGAAAGGTCCGGCAGTAACATCATGGCAACTGCTGGGTTCTTGGGAGTCTGTGCGAGTAGCACAGTGGTATCGTTACCGTCCTCCCAACACCGGGTGGAAAAGGCCCAGGTTCAAATCCCGTTGATGACGCGAGGAACTTTAATGGGCTTTTTTTCACTTCGGGGCTGAGTTAGTCGGTCTCAGGTGTAGATAGTAAGGTTTTTTCCCCCAGAAACTGGGATTTTTCATCCAGCAAACAGACAAATCGACCAGAGAACATACGCAATTAACAGACATAAGACACAGCACGGCAGATGAATTTAATTATTCGGGTGGCCTAAATATAATAGTTTGGTTTTTTTTAGGGGGGGGGGGGTTCTTGGGAGAATGCTAGGGCAGAGTGGAATCTAGGAATGTTATCTTTCTCCGGGAGATTTGTATTATGTGGACGATTCTGGCACCGATTTTGATGAACATTGTATCAGTCACATCATTTAAACATGGTGCGCAGAGAAAGTTAACTCGAAGATTATTTAAATTCTTTTGGAACAGCAGGCAGCAGGAAGTAATGCAGCAGAGGTTATACTACAGGAAGCGTGAGGGGGGGGGTTACGCTGTACCACAGTTAAGCCATTCCATGTTGAGTAACCTACATCATCATATACGTTAACAGTCATGTAAGGATTTGGCTTTGAGGATAATGCATGGGCATTTACCAGTAGAGATGAATAAAGCCAAGTTTCAAGGGCATGTGGATATTAAATGTTTATACTGCAAGGTTCACGAAACTGGAACATGCATTCTTCTCCTGTCCAGCTATTCAGCGTATCTGGATCAGTGTGCCCAAAACAGCTGAGAATAATAAACAATAGTCCTCCTATGGTGAAGAGTTACTTATTCGAGGTAGTGCAATATCATGGCAACTCGTTGTGAAGGTATTCACAATATGAGATATACAAAATGATGCCAATCTTATAACTATTTAGTAGCTAGCTGCGAACAGATCTGATGCATTTGCACTAATTGTAAGCATGTTAACTCACTACGCAACTTGAGGCTTTTGCCCTAAAATGCGACGTAATTGTACTACAGTATTTATTTTATTATTTATATTGGTGGCCGTAATTTAATACATAAACGGTGACAATACCACTATGCTACACGCGCAACTATGTATGATTAAGAGTTTCCCCACCTACACCAAACAAAGTTTAGTGCACCGCCAAAAAATACACTACTCTGTTCACTCAACAGAAACAAATACGTACTGTTACGTCATCGAGTTAAAGCTCTCATTGGTCAGTTCATAAACAAAGCAATGGTACTTCGACAACTGACAACAATAAAAGCTTCACTCGATTACGTAATTTGTTTACGTCTTATAAGAATTTAAGAAAGAATTTAACAGTCTTTGATGACTACCCACAGTTATGTACGAAGAAAGGTTGGGATTATATACAATGCTATATCACTGTACTGAAGTCAGTTTCCGCACCCCCCCCCCTCCAACTTCAAGGTTGGGGACCTGTGGTACAAATGCAATTACTGTTGGACCATGGTGTCCCCCCACGATTTCATTTTAAGGGCCTCTAAAAATACGTGCACCAGGGTCCAAGGTTACCTAACTGGCATTGGCTGGGTTGTTTTGTTTTTGCGCTAAAGCACTAGAGGCTTTTACGCAAAAACATCTTAATTAAAATTGTATCAGGGAAACAGAATATTATTACATTATTTTGAAAAACTACATTTAAATTACAGATAGGTTAAAATTAGCTTTTTGGCTACAGAGTAAATATAACTTTCTCTATACCATATATGATGATATTACGAGGTTGGAGTGAAAGAAAAAAATTCCGTGTCACTGAAAGTCCCTACTATAAAATTTAAACAAATTAGATTGAGAAAATTAATGCTATCCGCATTTCTACATTTGCCACTAAAAATAGATCATTTTTTATATATTTTATGTATATTTTTATATAGATCACTTGTAAAAATGATCTATACCTTATATCATTTATATCATATCTTATATCATTTTTACAAGTATATGCAGTGACAGATCCAGACAGCTTTTCGAGCGGAGGGGATCGATATTTCAGTGGGATAAATGTGATTGGCAGTAACTGAAAATAAGCTCGAAATATTTCCCTGGAGGGGCAATCGCCACTGAACATACACTAATTCATTAATTTACTAGGCCAGCTTGATGTTAAAATAATGAAATACGAAAATGTACTTTCTCGAATATTGCAAAAAGAAATAATTTAGGGCATCGAATTAAGAAATATCCTATAAAGAAACAATTCTTCTTACCTGACACGATGAATCCAACATATCTCCAAAATATTATCAGGAACCGTCTTCCTGCATGTGATCATGAGCAAGCAGACCATCCCTGATAACGCGGTATATTCAGTATACTGTAGTAAAAATCGAAGCAGACGAACTGTAGAGTTGATGTTAGTAGGGCTAACAAATCCAATGAAAATCTTCGATACATAATTTCTATTACAAATAGTGAATTCTTATGTGAATAAAAACACTTTTCCAGCATACCAATATAAAATATTCCTTTTTTTAGTTGTGGTCCCAGGATAACGTACGCGGACACCATTACTCGCACTGGGCCATCGAGCCCAAACGCTACCACAAAAAATTCAAGGTCCATAGTTTTTTAGCTACAAAAAGCAATTACGATGAAGAGGGGAAAATCCTGCTCTGGTGGAATATAAACTGATTTTTTTTAAAAAATAAATTTGTAAGTAACCTGCCTTATACTGTGAATACTGAAGAGCAGACGACTGCTTATCCAGCGAAGCGCAGCACAGGTATCAGTTGAAACGGCTAAACTAATTTAACTATAAATAGTTTTTAAGTCTGAATTTCTCTAAGGCTTATAGATGGTATATAGTATATTTTGTTCCTTTAGCACAAAAACTGGCTTGCTTTTATAACTGTCTTGAATACTTTATACTTTTTTCAGATAAACAAGCTCCTTACGAGCGTAAAGCAGATATGATATCATTTGTAATGCTATGCAGGACTGCCACCTTAAGGAGAATTATTCAGAATTTAAAAAAATAAAAAATCAGGGAAATTTTTAAATGAAAAATTGATTGATTAGGAAACCCATGATGAATATATAAACTTAATTTTATTGCCACAACGATGAAAAAGTAAATGTAACATTAAATATAATGAAATATTGAAAATAATCATGAAAAAATAAAAAAAGGAAAAATACAAATTACTTGAAAGACCACACTTTATTTTAAAGTTGAATTTGTATTTTAAATTCTCCATAAACAGTTTCGGAAATATCTGGTTCAAAAAGTAGAAAAACATGGAAATCTTGACTAAAATAATTAAGGAATGAATCTCTTAACTTGTTTTGATCTTTGAATCAAAGTTCATTAATTAGTCATCTTTAATTATAGTGTAAGTATATTTCATTATCGGTTTCTTTGGTAGTGCCTGGAGGGCAACGATAATGACCCGTTGATGAATTACGGTCAGTGTTTGGGTTTCGTCGGGACACACCAGAACCCGTTACAGTTGACAAGTTTACTTTTTAAGATTAAGCTCAAGATCTCCATTTGTTAACTTTTCCAGAAAATTTTTCCAAAATGTTAAGATGGCCATTGCATTGCCGATTACTGAGCACATTCGTAATTAATTATGGCATCCGAATGCGAGAACCAATGAAAAGTAGTGTGTAATGAATGCATGTATTGGATAAACTTTAGAAAAAAAAATATAAACTAGATTTTATTATTACAATATTACTGTTCCAATTGCAATTCCGAAATATAAGCTATATTTAATTATTAAAGTATGTGTTGCTTCAATTGTAATATTTTCCAAATTAAGCACTAATAATACATTGGCACATTTTATGTAGTGCATAATAAGGTTCACATTCTACCGTTTAGAATCTAAACAGTAGAATGTCATCTCCAACTTAATTTATTTCTTCAAAGAGTTTTTTTTTTTTTTTTTTCTTCTTTCTCTTTTAGGCGCTCCTCTGGTGTCAAAGATCTGGTGCAACTGCGCCACATGTGCCCATAGCATGATTTGCCACCGTACCAAAAGGAACTTAAAAAGTTCTTGTGGAGAATAAAGATTCCAGCCCGAATCCTCATCTTCTTCTGAACGAAGCTTTGGATCCCATTCGAGGCTACTTTCCCCTTTCGCTATCACAATACAGTACACGTCTGCAAGGAATGCTGCTAGATCTCGACCGGCTTTACCAGATTTATTATCAGAATTGGTCATTCTGGAAGAATATCAAAATTTCAAAGATGAACAATTCTTGCTCTTTGTTGATGGAAAACGTGGCAGAATTCCTAATGGTTTTGGTAGTACACAGTCCTTTTAGAATTTTTGAAAATAACGTAGATTATAATTTTCATCGATGATTTATATGGATTCAACGAGTAGCAAGTTGGCAGACCTGCTTTGTGTCACAGAGAACACATTATAACATTGGTATATATATCTTGCATTTGTTTAGCCATACTTCTAGGCCAACATTAACTGAGAAGCAATAAACTTAACCTATTTGAAGGTTTGATTAGGCGCAATGGACTTAATCAAACCTGACTTGGAGCTCTCTCAGCAGTACAGACAGACTGCTGTGATGATGGCTGCCATATATTATTGATAGAACCATATTAGAATATACGGGAACTTCAGATAGATCTGGACAAAAGGCAATTATTCTGTTATATAAAGAAGAGTTTCAACCTTTTTTTTTTTTAACGTTTGGCCATCTCTTTCGAAGAATACCAAAATCCTTCACTTAATCATACGTTCAGTTTGTATTAGTAGTGGTTTTACAATACTTCAGCTTCAGAAAATAAATGTTCACTATAATGTTTTGTTTTTAATCGCTGCACTACGGCGCATCCTACGGGATTACACATCACTAGCAGAGAATATCACTGGCATCGAGCAATGGTCAGGCCACTTCCTAATGAGAATTGTATACAGGTTTAGGAACCGCACCGTAAGAAGAGTGTATTTCTGCTAGACAGAGTACTGATAAAAGCAGAGAGATCTGTAATGCACAAAGTGGTAAGTGTTCTTAAGGAGGAGAGCGACTCTACTTCTGTAAATCGCATTGTTTGGAATCCAGGCCACAATTGACTGATGTGTTTAAGAATTGAAAGAGCAAGCTAAACTTGGATAATATCTTTCTTTCTCAACATAAATTGGAAACATAAATTGGAATTATAATAGTTAATTGCAGACAAAATAAATAAATTGTAAGAAAAAATATTTGTTTTTAGCCAAAGGGTAATTGGTTACTGGAACAATTTCTCAACGAATCTCATGAAAATAGAAAGTTCATAGTAATTTAAAGAAGATGTTAGATATTGGATTATTTAGATCAAGTGGATAAATTATTAAATCATAACTGGGTTAAATTTGGGATGTTTTTCTGGGTTGTTACTATATAAGTTTTAATTCCTTGTATCATTTTGTCGATGATACCACAATACTAATATTACTAATAATATTTTTCACTTAGCAGGGAAAATATAAATGCATAACTTCATGCAACGACATGCAATTAAGATTTGAACTGCGGAGAGAGAGAACACACAGTACAGTAATTTTAATTACTATTTATACAAGTAATACCAATTGATTATTTAATAAAATAAAGAAGAAAGTGTACTTACTCATCATTAGAAAATGCAATATTGACTTCCCCATTTCTTCTTGGCATTCTTAATTACTTTCAAGTCAGTGATTGCTAAACAAAGTACAGTACAGTATTAAAATCGGATATATAGTTTACCTTCATTATAATTATCTTTATTGTAATCAAGATTGTTATTATAATAAAAATAAATCACATCAGTAAATTCATTTTAAAGATTTTATTCCAATAACCAAAAACTTGGATGATCAAGTATTATAAATATATAATGATGAAATCCGGAGGGGGGGGATATTTTTAATGACTTTTTCATGGCTAACTTAGTCGGTCGTCTTGAGGCTTAAATGATTTTCCTCCTGAAGGTACGAGTTTTTCATCTTACAAAACCGGAAAACCTTCCATGGAGTACATGTAATTTACAGATGGGATGTACTGACGCCCCATGGCCTAACTGTTTCAGCGCAAAGTCAAACCCAACAATCATTCTTTATGAAATTTTTTTTCTCTAAATAGCCACTCTTATACCAAGTGGATTTTTTAAAGGTAATTTATTTAACTTTATTTACTAAATGTACTATACAATTGGCTAACGTTTCGGGAACCTTACCGGAACCCATCATCAGACCATACTTGGCTGCACTAAAGGACAGAAAAACAAATTGTAACTATTAATTATTAATGTGTTACTGGAAACAACCAATTATCCATTACATGTAAGTTTTTTTTGTTTTTTTTTTATATAAATAAAGGTAAAAGTAAACAAGATGCTGGCTTATCTGTTAAGAGTCCCCTGTTTTTCGGAATGATTAAGTCTCCTTCATTCAGTCAACAGGTGCTGTTAACATGTAAGCCAGAATCATATTTATACCTATGTTTGGTCTGGGAATGAATGTTCACATCTTATGAATTGGCCAACGGCAGGTTGTCAGGTCGGTTATCCTGGTGGATCTGTAGGGGATAGGGTGAGGGGGAAGGGTTCTATTATGAAAACTCACATAATATAAGAATGGTTATTTAGAGAGAAAATTTTCATGGAAAATCACCACTTAACGTCCTTTCCTAATCATATTAAGCCAATCTTCAGATATTTCTTCACTAAAATGGGGAAAAAAGGTCAGAAATACATTCATATTCTTTCCGATTTTGTAGACACTTGCAATAAACTGTACATCGATTGATTGGAAAGACACCAGCTACGCAGTCATACGGTACTTTAATAAAATTAGTCATCTGATGTCAACATTTTTAATGTCCCCACATCTGCAATCACGTGGGATCCCCACTATACTTCAAAGTCAATTAACCTTTAATTATCTCCTCCACGCATGGCATGCATTGTCGTTTATTTTCCGACATTACTGTTACTCCACTACAGTATTGTCAAGAACATACGGTATGTGGCTATTAATTGTTGCAGACTGTTGCAATAAAATAAATAAATTCAAATATTTCGTTATCCCCTTCAAAATAATTGCTTTGTTTTGAATACACTGTTCTATATGTAACTATTATTTGTTTTAAATGTTTCTTCCAGGAATAGAACCATTTCTGAAAGTTATCTTCTATAAGCTCTTTTAGCACAATGGGTTTTTTCCTTGTTTTTTTCTGAATATCTTCAATGGACTGAAAATGGGTTCCATTAAGTATGCTTTTCAGTTTAAGTAAGATAACACAGTCACAATGGGAGCTAAGTCTGGTGAGTAGGCCGCATTTTCTGCCCAGAAACTGGAGAACAGAGAGAGCATTGTCTACTGGAGCAGTATCTTGATGAAGCATCCAACAAATCATGCCTAAATTTTCATTAAAATTTGTCTAACTGTAGTTCTGAAGCAACCATTCTAATGCTTAAACGAATATCACTTCTAGTGATATTCGTTAAAGAAAAACATTCCTTAAAGAAAAACATAAAATCAAAAGAAGTGCATCCAGTTGATATAGATGAACAGTGCACTGTTGAGTCAGTTTGGTGTGACATAAGCACTGCGAAAGGAAAAATAAGAGTAGGAGTGTGTTATAGGCCTAATGACTTGAATGAGTACAATGAACAATTGTACAGAGAAATAGAGTGGGCTAGTAAATCGGAATGTCTTATAATGGGGGATTTTAACTTCCCAGATATTGACTGGAACTTGTGGGTTGGGTCCTCACACACTAGTCAGACTTTTGTGGATTTATTGGATGATTGTTTTTTGCAGCAGCATGTTCGAGAGGCAACCAGAGAAAGTAATACTCTTGATCTAGTTATCAGCAGTGATCATTCATGTATTAGGAATTTGCAGATAAAAGAACCACTAGGTGGCAGTGATCACAGTGTACTGACGTGGGATTTACTTAAAGATTTAATTACCATCAGGGGTAAAGGAAAGGGTTTTTGCTTCACTAAAGGTGAGTACAGTGGTCTCAGAAAGTTTTTAAATTCTGTACAGTGGGATCAACTGACGATGTTACCAACAGTAAATTCTAAGTGGAAAGCATTCAAGGAATTAATCGTGGAAGCTACTAAAAGGTTCATACCTATTAAGAAATATTGTTCAAGGTTTAGGCCTAAATGGTTATCAAATGAACTAATGAAACTCGTAACAGAGAAGAAAAATGCATGGGATGCATATAAATTGTCAAGCGACTCAGAGGCCTATGGCAGATATAAGTTGATCTGTAATCAGGTCACAAAGGAGGTTAGGCAGGTGAAGGCAGAGTACGAGAAATCCCTGGCAAAAGATGCTAAGAAAAACAGCAAGGATTTCGGATTTCTTTATTTATATAAACTCTAAAAGGAAGGGGATGAATCTGATTGGTCCACTTGACATCGATGGCTCGACTGTTGATGATCCAGCTCAGATAGCAAACAAACTGAATGAGTATTTTGCATCTACATTCACACGTGAGGAATTATTAAGGTTTGAAAATGGCAGAAGGTTATCAAATTGTAGCAAGATACTTAATGATTTTGTAATTACCGAGAGCAAAGTGGAAGAGAAATTGTTGAAGTTAAACGTAAGAAAAGCACCTGGGGTGGATGGGATCTATCCAGTTATATTAAAGGAGACGGCAAAGCAACTAAGCAAACCCTTAGCCATAACCCTTAGACGGATGTGCAAATGTATCCCCAATTCACAAAGGGGGATCGAAGGGTGACACGAGTAATTACAGACAGTTAGTTTAACTTCTGTTCCGGGTAAAATAATGGAGTCGCTGGTTAAGGATGCATTGCAGGATCATCTAGACAAGACTGCAGCAATAATTCAGACACAGCATGGGTTTGTTAAGGGAAAGTCTTGTCTGACAAATTTGATAGGATATTATGATGTGGTTACAAAGGAACTGGATGCGAAAAATAATTTTGATATCATATATTTGGATTTCAGGAAAGCTTTTGACACTCTTGCGCATGGAAGACTATTGTACAAATTGGAGCAGAATGGTATTAAGGGTAAGTTGCTACAATGGATAAAAGGATGGTTAAGTGCTAGAAGACAGAGGGTGGTAATCAATGGGTGCTGCTCTTCTTGGACTAATGTTATTAGTGGAGTCCCACAGGGTTCGGTGTTAGGTCCACTGTTGTTTTGTATATTTATCAATGATATTGATGAAGGTATATCAGGCTTAATGTCGAAGTTTGCAGATGATACAAAGGTTGGCAGGGTTGTTAATGACAGTAATGGCAGTGTGCTACTGCAACAGGATCTAGATAATTTGGGCAGATGGGCTAAGAAGTGGCAACTGACATGCAAAGTACTGCATATGGGTAGAAGTAACCCCAGAGAAACGTACCAACTGTGTGGTACTACACTTAAGGTGGTAGAAAATGAAAAAGACCTGGGAGTAATTGTGCAGGCAGATATGAAGTTTTCTGAGCAATGCAGACAGGCTGCCAGGGCAGGTCATGGGGTTTTGTCAATGATATATAGGAATTTTGCTAGCAGGGAAAAGGAGGTGATTATCCCTCTGTATAAGGCAATGGTCAGGCCACGCCTTGAGTACTGCGTACAGGTCTGGAGGCCTCATTTTATGTAGATTTACTTGAGCGTGTACAGAGAAGGGCAACAAGATTGGTGAGGGGAATGAAGGGATCCTCTTACCAAGAGAGGCTTAAGTTCTGCAAATTGCAGTGGCTGGAGACTAGGCACCTGCGCGGTGATCTGATTGAGGTCTATAAGGCCTTGAATGGGTTGAGCACGCTGAATTCTGATGGGATCCTTCCACTTGTTCAGATTACGAATCTAAGGGGGCATAAATTCAAATTAAGAAAAGACAGATGTAGAATAGATGTGCGGAAATTTTCCTTTAGCCAGCGGGCGGTTAATTGCTGGAACAAACTTCCATCTGTCGTTGTGGGAGTTGATAAGTTGAATAAATTTAAGGAGGAACTGGACAGGCATTTGGAGGAAATGGTGTGATTTTTTTTTTTTTTTTTTTTCTTTTGGCTGATGCTGCATAAGCTCATACATTTGCTTTCTTGCATCACATGCCACTACTACTACTACTACTACTACTAGTCAATGCTTACCAGGTCCACATTTTCATCAGTGTCCATGGCTACAAGACGACATGGCCGTTCATAGTCTTCCACATTCTCTCTTCCTTCCAAACATCTCTTTTTTTTTTTCTTTTTTTTTTAATTCAAACACGCAAGCTGACACATATCTTCCCATAAACTTGACGTAAGAGCTCATAACTTTCAATTCGTATTTTCTTTGGTTTTGTTAAAAATTAGAGGTTTATTCTTTGTTCGATTATTTTGTCTTTCATTTATTGGAGGATTGTTTTCCACACCAACATGTTCGAGGAGAACCAGAGATTATGAAAATCTCTCACTGCGAAGCGATGAGTGTTGGAACGTAACAGACAACTGTTGAAAGCTTCGAGGTCAACTACTGTCCTTTGTTTCGCAGGTTTGGTGACATTGGTGAGTAGTGGCTGCTCGTGAAGTCTCGTTATTTAATAGCCACACCTTGTATGGCATGAAATTTTCTGGCGAACTTATCTGTGTGTGTGTGTGGAATGGCATGGCATGCAACAAAGATTCAAACTATTCACATCTACGAGCTCTACAATTAGTCACGCATATGAATACTTATACTGCGCGGGTAGAACAGTGGTATCGTGACTGTCCCCCACACCGGGTGGAAAAGGCCCAGGTTCGAACCCAGTCGAAACAAGATAAAACGTAGAATTTGGGGTGAGCTTGTGAATTGCTGGCAGCAAAGTTGGGATGTGAGTGAGTTTGGAACCATTACAAAAGGATTCATTCCAGCTGTAAGCTTTGCAATGAACAAGTGGGTGTCTTTTTGGTTTGCTCCCACCATGAACACGAGTTACTTAATCACTGAGCATGGCTCAAGTGCCAAACTATTTGAAAGATGATTAGAATCTGACCCCTACTGTTCGTGCGGTGAGGTTGAACCTTGGAGATATGTCATCCTTGAATGCGGACTGTATGCTTCAGACAGGCAGGAATTACTAAATAAGTTACCAAACCTCACCGAGGATAATTTACCTCTCTTGGTTCAGACTTGGGACATCTTTTCTTCGTTTCAGGAATTCTCCGCCAAAGTTTTTAAAAGAAGACTGGAGTTAAGAACTCTGTTCCAAGATACAAGTTAACGGAAGTGCTGCACATTTGACGACAGAATGCCTGCTATATAGTCATATTCATTGGATGTTTCTGGATTATAGTGCGAGTTGATCTTCCGCTCCTGGATACCCAAATACAGGCTTGCATTTGTGGATGGAGTCTAAGTGGAGATAATGTTAATGTTTTTCTAAGTGTTACTGTTAAGTTAATGTCAGTCTAATTGTATGTATGTTTTGTTTTGTTTTTTTTATGTAAACCCCAAACACGAGAGTTGTTAGAACCTATAGTACTTAATACCGTGCTTGGGTTGCAGGTTGAGAAGACGAAAGAATATATTTGTTGACATTGGACTTGAACTTCTGTAGACTGTAATTTTAAGGAAATACGTATGAAGAAGGTTGTTCCAGAAAACGGCAGTTGAATGAATAAACGAGGAAGATGAAAAGTTGGTTCTGTGAATTTGAAGTTGGACAGTAAATGGATGTTGGCTGGTGGCAGCACGTGTTCGGACTGTTTTGAAAGAGAGAACGGGAATTATAGAAGTGAATTCAGAAGAACAGTGCCCACGGAAGTATCTGTAGAAGAGACATGCAGCAGAAACAGTACGTCTATGAGACAGCGAGTGGAGAAACTCTGTTAGAGATGAATCATTAATTAACCTAACTGCCCTCTTCTGAATGGAATCAAGAAGCCTAAGAGTGATTTTAGGGACACCACCCCATATGTGGGAACAATATTCCATGGCAGGGCGGATTTGCGATTTATAGAGAGTGAGCAGCTGTTTGGAAGAAAAGTAACGCCGAGAGCGAAAGAGAAAACCAAATTTTTTAGATGCAGAGGGATGTGCTTGTGCCAAGAGAGATTAGAAGTCAGGGTAATCCCCAAAAGAGATATATCATTTTGCCTAGAAATCGAAGTGTCACTAAAGATAAGCATAGGAGCAGAAGAATCCTTTTTGCGAGATATAAGACAAGGCTGAGTTTTAGAAGGGTTGAAATGAACTAAGTTTTCTTTCCCCCGATGGAGAATTACCTGAAAATCGACAATTAAAGAATTGGTAGCGGATATTCGAGAAGTTGAAGCTGATTGAGCAGGACAAGGTTTCTCAAAATGGAAAGTGGAATGCAATGGGCTATCATCGGCAAAACTATGGATAGGATTTCCAGTCAATGGAAGAGGAAAAGAGTAAGGGAAAGAACTGAACCTTGGGGGACACCGGCATTAATTGAGAAGTTAGAAGACAGAGAGCCATCTCCCATCACCCTCAATGATCAGAGAGAAAACTGGATAACCAATTACTAAAAACAGTTGGTAAACCATAAGATGGATGCTTGTTTAGAAGACCTTTATGCCAAAAACGATCGAAAGCCTTTGAGATGTCAAAAGCAACTACTTGTGTTTCACCGAACCTTTCCATTGAATTAGTCCATAAATGGGTAACATAAGCCAGAATATCACCAGTGGATCGACACTGACGGAAACCATACTGGCGATCATTGATCAGACGGAAGGTTTCTAGGTAGTTTAAGAGTTGGCAGTTAATGTCTCCATTGCTTTAAAAAGAGTAGAAGTAATTCCAATGGGACGATAATTGGAAGGGAGGGATTTTTCACCCTTTTTAGGAACTGGCTGGATATGAGCAAATTTCCAAGCAGAAGGAAAAACAACTTTGGAATAAGAAAGTGAAAAAAGGCGACAAAGAATTGGAGTAAGTTCAGGAGCACAGGTTTTGAGAACAAGTGGAGAAGAGCACAGGTTTTGAGAACAAGTGGAGGAGTAGGGTTGAAATTGAAAGTGTCTGCAATTCTGCCCAGACAAGATAGGAGGGCGTATATGATGAGAGCCTTGTCGATCAATTCGGCCCTGGAAAGATTGTGCAAGGCTCAAGGGGTAGAATTTTTTTCAGCCTGGACTGTACTTGTTAACAGGAGAGACTGCTTCTACAGGGATGGGATACACTTAAATAGAAAGGGTGCAAGAATATTTGCTGATGTTATCGAGGCAGTGATAGGTGGGTCGGAAAACTGCTAGCTTGGGGGGGAGACAAAGACTAATAGATTAACAGTAGCCACTGGCAGATGTGAAAGAGATTCTTGCACTGCTTCTATTGGAATGAACAGAAGCCTGAAAAACAAGATGCAGGATATTTCAGAGACTGCTGGGAGTCATTGCGGAACAAGTAAACACATGGGTTGTGTTAGGGTAGCTAAGAATAGAAACAGGTGCATGTATACTTGCGTCTACACCAATGCTAAGAGTTTAGTAAATAAATTTGATGAATTTGAGGTATTGCTAAAAACATCAAAGGCAGATATTGTTGGGATATCAGAGACGTGGTGTCACACAGATATAAGGAATGCAGAACTGGAATTTGGGGAGTACGTCTACAGAAAGGATTGACTGGATAGGAAGGGAGGAGGGGTTATGCTATTAGTTAAGAAACACATAAAATCCAAGGAAGTGATGCCAGTCGACATCGCTGGACAGTGCAGTGTCGAGTCAGCATTGGGAGATCAAAGTTGAGAGTAGGAGTGTGCTATAGGCCTAATGACTCTGATGAGTGTAATAAGAAACTGTACAGGGAAATAGAGTGGACCAGTAAATCGGAGAGTCTTATAATGGGGGATTTTAATTTCCCAGATATTGACTGGAATTTGGGGTCTGGTCACTCACACACTAGCAAGGCTTTTGTGGATTTATTGGATGATTGTTTTCTACATCAGCACATTCGGGAGGCAACTAGAGGGAGTAATACTCTTGATTTGATTATCAGTAGTGATTCTTCATGCATTAAGAATCTGCAAGTAAATGAACCACTAGGTGGCAGTGATCATAGTGTGCTGAAGTGGGATTTACTCAAAGAGGTAACTACCATTAGGGGTAAAGGGAAGGGTTATTGCTTCCGTAAAGGCGACTACGATGGAGTGAGACAGTATTTAAATTCTATACAGTGGAATCAACTGATGATGTTACCAACAGCAAACTCAAAATGGGAAGCATTCAAAGAATTAATCTTGGAAGCTACTAGGCTTTACATACCAATTAAGAAATATTGTTCAAGGTTTAGGCCAAAATGGATGTCAGATGAACTAATGAGGCATATGGCAGAGAAGAAAAATGCATGGGATACTTACAAATTAACACATGACACAGAAGCCTATGATAGATACAAGTTGATCTGTAACCAAGTTACAAAGGAAGTTAGGCAGGCGAAGGCGGATTACGAGAAATCCTTGGCAAGGGATGCAAAGAAAAACAGCAAAGAGTTCTTTACTTATGTAAACTCTAGAAGGAAGGGGATGAATCAGATTGGTCCACTTGATATTGATGGGTCAAGTGTTGATGATCCTGTTCAGGTAGCTAACAAACTAAATGAATATTTTGCATCGACATTCACACATGAGGAGTTATTCAGCGAGGGAAATGGCAGAAGTGTATTCAACTCTGGCAGTAAGCTAGAGAGTCTTGTAATAACTGAGAGTAAAGTGGAGGAGAAATTGTAGAAGATAAACACAAGAAAGGCACCTGGGGTGGATGGGATCTATCCAGTTATATTAAAGGAGGCAGCAAAGGAAGTAAGCAAACCCTTAGCCATAATTATGAGAGCTTCTATGGACTCAGAGGAGGTAGCCATAGACTGGAGATGTGCAAATGTGACGTGGCGGATTTAGCACTTGAGAGGCCCCAGGCGCAATTAAATTTTGAGGCCACCTCCTATAAATATTTTCGGTACCACTACAGTGTGCATTCTACGCGCACGTTTTTACTAGATTTGGTGTTTCTGTTTTAATCATTTAGGTTGCGCAGTTCTTTCATACATATTTTATTAATTGGGAATTAAAAAATTAATTCCCAATTATCACTTGCTATAAATGTCACGTTGTTGTTATTTGGTTTTAGGAGCATTAGCAACTAAGGCCATATTGCACGGGATATGCGGTGGTCATTCCCTGACCTTTCCGCATCCTCCGTATTTGGTGGTGACGCCTAAATGTCACGCCTCATCAAACAATTCAGTTTTGATAAATACATAAGATATTACAGATACTCCTACACTAAAACACCAACCACACCAAACTCTAGTAATTTGTAACAGATTCGTGAGTGAAATGTTAGTTCCGAAAGCTATTAAAAAAGACGATGCTCGGTTACATGTGAGCCAGCGCAGTAGTGATTTCAGAGGCTTTAAAAGACTATAAAAATCTCTTTAAAGTTCCTAATTAGTTTTTTTTTTTTTTTTTATGAAATCCCCAATCACAAAAAGGTATCAAAAGCTATAGTACTTGGTACCGGCATCATGGGTTGAAGGAAAAGTATGGGGGGGGGGGGGGAAGTAGCGGATTAAGATCGGTTGAGGCCCCTGCGCAGAAGAAAATATTGGGCCCCTTAAAAAAAAGAGAGACAGGGAAAATAAAACTACACGTTAACCATTTTTTTAAATAAATAAAAAATATTATGTACTGTTAATGTTTTATTTCCAATAAAATTTGAATATAATATATGTATAATATAATTAATAAAAGCATAATAATAATCACAAAGTTTTGAACTAATAGTTGAACATATTAGTTCAATTAATTTGTTGGGGTTTTGCGTGGGCCCTTCAGAGGTCGGGGCCCAGGGCGCGCGCCCGGTGCGCCCGCCGTTAAATCCGCCTCTGAATGTGACCCCAATTCACAAAGGAAGATCAAAGGCTGACACAAATAATTATAGACCTGTGAGCTTAACTTCTGTTCCAGGAAAATTAATGGAGGCACTGGTTAAAGAAGCACTGCAGGATCATTTAGACAAGACTTCAGTTATAGTATAGTATTTTAGTATTAGTAACGGCCGCACGGCGCAAGAAAGCCTATGGCTTATGCTGCACCAGCCAAAAAAAAAAAAAAAAAATCCGAACAAAACAATGATAAAAACAATAAATAACTAAATAATAATAATTAATAAATAAAAAAATAAAATAAAATAAAAAATAAATAAAAAGGAAATTAAACCTATCATCCTATGCGCTTCCCTTACCCGAAAGTACTATCCAGATGACCTTTGAATTTCCCCAAACTGTCGGCCTCTACCACCCATGAAGGCAACTTATTCCAGTAATTTATAACTCGCTGGCTAAAATAAAACTTCCTGCAGTCCAATCTAAACATTTCCCCCCGTAACTTGAATTTATGTCCCCTAGTTCTAGCATCATTTATAATCTTGAAAATTTCGTCCTCATTCATTTTACTGATGCCTCTCAGAGCTTTAAACACCTCAATCAAATCTCCTCTAAGGTGTCTAGTTTCCAAACTCTGCAACCCACATATTCGAAGTCTTTCTTCATAAGGACGCCCTTTTGCCGATCTCACCAGGCGAGTTACCCTTCTTTGCACCCTTTCAAGAAGCTCGATGTCTTTCTTCAGGTGCGGTCTCCATACTTGAACACAGTATTCCAAGTGTGGTCTAACATAAGCCTTATATAATGGGATTATCACGTCCCTATCTCTACTTGCAAAAGTTCGATAGATCATCGATAGGACACCATGGGCCTTCCTTGCAACCTGCCTACAATGCTCAGAGAACTTCATGTCTGACCGTATCGTAACACCCAAGTCCCTTTCCTCCAGTACTGGATTTAGTTGAACTCCACCAAGTGAATACGTTTTTTTGCGATTACTGTTTCCCAGGTGTAATACCTTACACTTTGTTGGATTAAAGCACAGCTGTCATTTTTCTGACCATTCCTGAAGTCTATCTAGGTCTCTCTGAAGAAGATAAGCTTGACAGTGATCATTAACTACTCTACCAATTTTAACATCATCTGCAAATTTAGACATCACGCCCTCAATCCCTTCATCAATGTCGTTTATGAAAATTAAAAACAACAGTGGTCCTAATACTGATCCTTGGGGAACCCCACTTCTTACATCAACCCAATCTGAGGAATAGCCATTTATCACAACCCTCTGCCTCCTGCTCTGAAGCCATCCTTCTATAGCTCGGACACAGCATGGTTTTGTTAAGGGGAAGTCTTGCCTGACCAATTTGATTGGATACTATGATGCAGTCACAAAGGAACTGGATGCAGGGAATAACTTTGATATTATATACTTGGATCTTATAAAGGCTTTTGATACTGTTGCACATGGAAGACTGCTGCACAAATTGGAGCAGTGTGGCATTGGAGGCAAATTGCTGCTATGGATAAAGGGGTGGTTGAGGGGGAAAAGACAGAGAGTGGTAATCAATGGACACTGCTCATCGTGGACTAATGTTATCAGTGGAGTCCCTCAAGGTTCAGTGCTGACCCATTATTGTTTTCTGTATTTATAAATGATATTGATGATGGTATATCAAGCTTAATGTCCAAGTTTCCAGACGATACGAAAGTTCGCAGGGTTGTCAAGGACACTACTGATACTATGCTGCTGCAACAGGATCTGGAAAGGTTGAGCAGATGGGCTGAGAGGTGGCAAATGAAGTTTAACATTGAAAAATGTAAAGTACTACATTGGGAAACAGCAACCCCAGAGCAACGTATCAACTCTGTGGTACTACACTGACAGTGGTAGAGAATGAAAGGGACCTGGGGGTGGTTGTGTAGGCAGATATGATGTTCTCTGATCAGTGCAGAAGGGCTGCAAAAGTAGCTCATGGTGTATTTTCACTGATATATAGGAATATTTCTAGCAGGGATAAGGAGGTGATTATCCCCTTGTATAAGTCAAGGTCAGGCCACACCTAGAGTACTATATACAGGTCTGGAGGCCTCGTTTCAAGAAGGATGTAGATCAACTGGATCGAGTACCGAGAAGGGTAACAAGATTAGTGAATGGAACAAAGGGGTGCTCTTACGAAGAAAATCTTAAGTTTTGCAAATTACAGTGTCTGGAGACTAGTCACCAGCGAGGTGATCTGATAGAAGTGTATGAAGCCTTGAACGGTCTGAGCCTGCTCAAGCTTATGGGATTCTTCCTCTTGCTCAGAATAATCACCTGAGAGGGCATAAATTCAAATTGAGGAAAGACAGATGTAGGATAGACGTGCGGAAATTTGCCTTTAGGCAGCGGGGTGGTTGGTTGGTGGAACCGTCTTCCATCCCTTGTCGTGGAAGTTGATAGCCTTAATAAGTTTAAGGCTCAGCTGGACAGGTATTTTGAACGAACAGAGGGGTGAAGTAGTGGTTTTTTTTTTTTTTGGCTGATGCTGCATAAGCTTGCTTTCTTGCATCAAATGCCTCTACTAATGCTAATGCTAATGCTAATGCTAATACCATTGGGACCTTAAGCTTTCTTAGCAACAAGATTCGTCGAAATCCTTCTGACATCCTTTTGACGGAAGACCACCGGAGGCATTGAATGGAGCGTGTTGGGAATGGTGGGAGGTGTTTTACCAAGATCATTAATACATGAGTTGGAAGAAAAATGGGATGCTAGCAGGTCAATTTTATCCTTGGCTGAAGTGACAACAGAACCATCTGGTTTGGACAGAGGTGGAAGCAGAGATGGTCAAAAGTTGCGGCCAATAGCTTTGGCAAGAGACCACAATGCTAGGTTACCATTAGGGCAAGAAGCAAGTTTTCTGCTCCTAGCCTGTTCAAACTCTAGTTTGGACTGGTTAATAACTGCTTTACAATTGTTTGGATCTTTGGTGTAGGCAGAAAATGAAACTGGAGAATTAGAAACAAGCCAATTACGATATGCAACATTCTTCTCTTGAACAGCATTAGCACATTTATTGGAAAACCAAGGTTTAGATAAAGGACGAGATTTTAAAGTGGAGTGTGTGATATAGGATTCCATTCCTGCAAGAATAATTTCACTGACACGATCTGAGCAAACGTTGACGTCAGAAGTTTTGAAACAGTAATGTGACCAAGGAAAAGAAGGAAAGAAGTGTCGCAGGTCATCCCATTTTGCATTCTTGTAATGCCAAACAATACGGGGTTGGGAATAGCCATGAGATAAAGGTTCCATTGAAGAAGAGACAATCACCAAATTGTGATCTGACGTGCCTAAAGGAACTCTCATTTCGACCGTGTACTTAGAAGGGTTGTTTGTGAGAAAAGATCAAGCGTATTGCTGTATGATTAGGATTGTCCGGTATTCTTGTAGGTAAATGAACAATCTGTGCAAGGTCATTAGTAATTGCAAAAGTCTCAGCATCTCGACCAGCTGGGTCGGTGTGACTAGAAAACGGAAGCCAGCTGGAGTTGTGAACTTTAAAATCACCAAGGAAAATTACCTCACTGTTAGGAAAGTCGGACTGGAGAAAGTCAAGTTGCAAAGAGAGGAAGTCAAAGAGCTCCAAGTGATAAATGGAGTTGGGAGAACGGTAGAGACAACAGATGAATTTGACACAATGAGGTAGAGAGATTTTAAGCCAGAGAAGATCAAAGAGAGGAGATTCCAAATTGCCAAGTTTCTGACAGGGAATATCAGAACGGACATATGCACAAGTGCCACCATTGAGGCGAAAGGAATCATGCAGCAAATAATTTTGGCATCTGAGATGAGCAGTAGTTGAATCAACCGATAACTGAGATTCTATCAGAAAAAGTACATGGGGTTTGGCAGACTGCAAGTGGAAATGGACATCGTTGAGATTGGAATTAAGACCACGTATATTTGTGAAATGAATTAGGAAGTCCTTGGGAGGTTTAGATCTTTTCGCAGATAAGCTTGCTCTATTATTTTGACAATTCATGGTGTATTCAATAGTAAGAAAGAGTGGGTGGGACATTCTGTATGAAGTAATGCAATTTTCGGATATGGCGTACACATGGTAAGAATATACCCAGATCCTTGACATAACGTGACCTTGACAATGCACATACACACATACACACTACTCGGACTCCCTCCAGTCACTATCTGGCAGTCGAGATAGCAAGATTATACACTAGCTGATTCGGAAGCCTCCTAAAGAGTTACTAATAAGTTCGCTCCGATGTACTAACTAGTGGCCGTCCTGCGAACACCGTTTCAGAGCTGTACCCTCGAAATGTAAGGAACATTGGATCTCGCCACGATGTTTATCATGTCATCAATCATACTGCATGATGGAAGAGATGGGGAAGGGTTGACCGGAACTTAGCTGTAGAGACTAAACATGGGTTCCACCACTTCAAGCCTCCAATAAGCAAAGTGGTGTAAAGTGTGTTTAGGGTCTAACGGCACCAGGGGTTACCCCCCATTTCCGTGTAGTCTACATTGTCGCGTGTTACAGAACACTGTAAAGGCCAGAGATTTAAAAGTGTATGGATATTGTTGGATGTAGTGTCGTGTACCGTTGTTCATCTGGCTATTTAGCCGCTGGACCCCTACTGAGGCCCAACGTTGCCCACACTTAGCCCCGTGGAGGCAAGCCAGGTACACCAGTATTTTTAAATAAGTACTCTGGCAGGTCCTGTCACCTAATTTCCTGGGATTTCAGTGGCTAGGACCAAAAAAAAAAAAAAGTGGGGGGTGCGCTAGAGGTTGGGTCAGGCCAAGGAGTTTTAAGTTATACAGTGTGGAATTAAGAATTTTGGGTGTAGGGCTAGGATAATTTTGACATGGGATGAACGCTAGTTGGAAAGCTAGAGGGGGAGGGGAGACTAAAGGCTGGGGGGTGAGAGACAGAAGTATAGGGTCGATAGAGTAGATGACCCCAAACTCAGTGAGGCAGGTCCATGCCACACCAGAAGGAAAGAGGGGGTGGCGGGGAGGAGACAAGGGGACCTTCACCCCCTCCCCGCCAGGACAGGGGAGAAACAGGGCCGCGCAAGGGAGCACGGGTTCAGGATCGCCACGTGGCATAGGCAGCAATGCTGCGTGAAGTCATAGTTGGCAGAGTCCAGTCCGAGAAGGTAAGATTCGAGTAGTGCAGTCCTGGGACAGACAGGTCCCGTCCGGGTGGTGAAGTCATTTCAGTAGTGAGCTGCATGAAGATGTATTTGGTAGAGTCAATCAGAGAGGATCAAATCCGAGTAGTGTCAATCCTGGGACAAAGAAGTCCCATCCAGATAGTAGAGTCATTTCAGTGGTGAGTCAACTTGGTGGGAGGCGAAGCCGGAGCGGCAGTCATGGTAGATGAAGGTGATGCTGAGACTGCATTGTAAATGCACAATTATTGTGCAGGTTGAAAGTATTCACGGGGATTGCAGTGTGCTGAAGCAAGTAGTGGTCTTAACACATGGCTGTTTAGGCCGTTTCATTGTCTGGTTGGGTCTGATTCTGTGGTTGTGGTAGGGTTTTCCGCCTCGTGAAGAGGCCCTGAGCAAAGTTCGAAAAGGCTGTATAGGTATGGTGGTCTTCCAGGAGATGTTGCTCCTGATCTCTCGGGATGAAATGAATTTGTGTGATGAGAGAAGATCTGAGGTCATCATATAGTAGGCAGTCATGCATCAAGTGGTCCCAGGTTTCCTGGGCACCACAGGTGCAAAGGGGGCTGTCGGAAAGTCCAAGAAGGTTCAGTTTGCTGCGAAAGGCACCATGCCCTATTAGGAGGTACGTGGTTAGAAGGCCTGGGGAGAACCAGGATGGTGATTTGGGATATACTTTGCATATGTCTGGTATAAATTTGCGGGTGATGGCCCCTTTGGTCGATTCAGACCATCTGGCTTGCCAGGTCTGTTGTAAGTAGGTTAGGAGTCTGCTTTTTTCGCTGGAATAGGTGTTAGCAGGATCCGTGGTAAAATCAATAAAGGTGGTAGACTTTCCTCTGCTGAGTTGATACATCATCCCCACATGGGCCACCTCAAGGTCTAGGGGCAGTACACCGGCGAGGACTTGTAGGGCGTGCGTGCTGGAGGTGCAACATGCTCTGGTTATCGTAAGGAGAATTGGCCGTTGAATGATATTCAGCTTTCTTCGTCCTACCACAGTGGAGGCTTTGGTGAACCATATGCCAGAACCGTAGGTGATAGCTGGTATGAATATGGCTTTATACAGTAAGGCTAGAGTGCGTTTTTTGAGCCCCCAATCTCAGCGGGTCACCCTGGCAACCAGTGCAATGTAATTTCTAATTTTCTTTTGTAGATAGTTAAGATGTGGGAGAAATGTTAGTTTGCTGTCGATGATAATGCCAAGGAGTTTCAGCTGAGTAACAAGCTTGATGGTTGTGCCATGTATCTTGATTTGAGGCGGCCTCCACGGATCAAGATAGCCCTTCAGGAGAATGGATTGAGTTTCTGTGGATGAGATGGTCAGATGGTTTTTCCGGACCCACGCTTGAAGGGTGGTAAGAGCTCTGTTGGCAGATACTTCAAGTTGAGCCCTGGAGTCCCCTGCCAGGATCAGGGAGAGATCATCAGCATATGCCAAGGTCTGGACATCGCCTAAGTCAGTACTGAGAAGCTCGTCGAGTACGGAGTTCCAGAAAAGGGGGCCCAGGACAGAGCCCTGAGGGCAACCTCGGTGGACACGACGTTCCACACTGGAGAAGGGAGCCTGAACCACAATGCTCCTGTCACTGAGATAGCTGGCAATGCAGTTGTAGAGATTTCCTGGGAGCTCAGCGCGTCTCAGCCGTCCGAGGACGCTAGGCCACCATAAGGTGTCGAACGCCCCAGCAAAGTCGATCGAGATGACAAGGAGGTACTTCTGGGTGTAGTTCCTGGCAGCATTTGTAATGGTCTCCAGCGCATCGACCGTAGACATGCCCGGTTTGAATCCAAATTGATTTCGTGCTGGTAACTGTGCAGTATTGTAATGGTTTTCCAGTCTCCGTCTAAGGAGCTGCTCAAAAACCTTACTCAGCACAGGAAGGAGAGCAATAGGCCTGTACGAGTCAGGGCGATCATGCGGTTTAGTTGGATTTTTGAGTATGAGCCGAATGGACGCAGTTTTCCAATCATTTGGAACCATCCCTTTAGCAGGCAATGGTTGAAGAGGTTTAGCAGGGTTTCTGGAGCGAATTCAGCAACTTTTTTAATTATTTCGGGCTCGAGCATGTCCAGGCCTGGAGACTTGTGTCAGTCTCCCAATGGCCATAGAGAGATCCTCGACGTTGAAAGGCTCTTCCACGAGTTATAGTTGTTATTGTCGAGGCAAAGCTGCTGTTGTTCTGGTGAGTTGTCATCTGGTGGCTGTTTGAAAGAGTAATCAAGTATGTTTGAAATTGAATGCTGCCAGGTGGAGGTCATGTGGCCTTGTAGGGTGATTGTGGAGTGAATAACTTCTCCCCTTGGCAGTTTGTTTGTTGTTACCTTGAACACGACACCCCAGGGGTGAGAGTTACCAACTGTTGATAACAGGTGCTCCCAGGACAGTCTTTTCCGCTGCCTGATCATCGCGTTGTAGGCGTTCCGAGTTTCTCTGTACTCCTGCCGGAGGTATTCAATTTCTGCAGGGGGCCAGGATCGCCTGGCTCGTTAGAATGCACGCCTCTTTTGGTTTACTTCACGTCTGAGGGCCTGAAGCTCCCCTGACCACCAGGGGACTGCCCCAGGGATGGGATTTTTCCGTTTTATTGCTGTATTTGCAGCGTTCGTAATTATGTCCGTGACCTTGCGCTGATGGGAGTCTGGATGCTGAACTTGCACATTCTCGGTTTGTAAGTGCAATATCCCATTGATGAGTGTTTCTTTAAACAGGTTCCAGTCAGCTTTGTTCAAAGCGTATCTGTGTTGCTTCTGTCTGAGAATTGTGGACTTAGTAATCGATCTGTACATGTTGAAAGTTATGGCCCGATGGTCTGAGGTGGACCAGCCCTCCCGTACGGTCCAATCCGACAGAAATCTAGCAAAGGACCTGGTGGAGAGAGTCACGTCAATCGTAGATTCCCAAAGTGAGCTGGAAAACGTCGGCAGGCTGTTGGGCCTATTTATGACTTCCAGGCCGCTATTGGCCAGGAACTCCTCCAACCGCTGTCCATTTGCAGCACTTCTACGCCCTGGGGTCTCACTGTGCCAGAGGGCAGAGCGGCAATTTACGTCAGCACAAATGACAATCTTTGCACCCGCCAGTTCTGTTAACACGTGTTGTAGGTACTGGACTGCAGGTAGAATGTCCTCTCCCGGCCTGCAGTACAGAGAAACGGCATAGAAGTCGCCCAGAGAGGAGATGATGTGGGCACAGGCGGCCCATGGAGAACAGAGATGAGATATCTGCATTACAGTCAAGTGAGGATTCCTCACAGCGATCGCCGCCCAGGGTGTCACACCAGGAGCCTGGACAATTTTGTAGGACAAGGGGTATCCCCTTATTTTGTTTGAATGAGTGTAGGGTTCTTGTATTAAGAGAATATTGATGTTTTCCTCATCTGTCTTCTGTCGGAGTTGTGCCACAACGGCCTTTGCCCGCTGCGCGTTTATTTGCAGGAATTTTATCTTGTTGCTGTTATACTGTTTATGCAGTGTCCCCATAATTTATTCGTTGTTGGAGCGTGCTCTTGGCCTTGATGTAGACAGGGCATTTATTATCCCGAAGTGAGTGGGCATGAGGTAGTTTCTGGCTTTTACAGTTAGCACAGATTGGTTCATTGGCCTTGTTCGGGCAGGTTTCATAGCTGTGGCCTTTATCCGCACAGTGACCACAGGTCTGTTCTGTCTGGGTGCACGTGTGGGTCGTGTGACCGAAACGACAGCATCTGAAGCATTTTGGGACAGCTACATGCTCCTTGTAGCGGTGAGAGCCCCAATTTATGTACACGCGATTGTGGTGGGTCAGTATGTGCCAGGCTGTTGGTGCCAGTTCTACAACCCAGTTGAAGGAAGTGCCACTTCTAGACTTTGTTTGGTACTTTGGCTTTATTAGGTTAGCTGGGTTCTCTTTTGGGAGTGCATGTTGGAGGTTACGCCTGTACAGTTCATCTCGTATGTTGTTGTTGGGGTCCAGGCCCTTGTCAATGTCATAAATTACTATTGAGGGTGCCTTTTTCCTTGGGGGCTCAGCTAGAAGGCCCAGGGTAGGTATCTTAGCATTTGTTAATATCATATCGGCGTCGTCCTTCGAGTCAGTTTCTATGATGATGCCAGTATTTCGGGTCTTTCGAATGGATTTTATTGTTTCCTTTACTTCCCTTACTGTTTCTCAGGTCATCAGTAAGGGAAGCGATTACAGTCTTCTTAATCTCCTCGTTGTTTTTGGTGCATTGGCTGTGGCCGGCTTGAGAACTACCAGGTGTGGTGTTGGTAGTAATGTCTTTCTTTTTGGTGGCGGGTCCGTTCTCGTATTTGGCTTTGTGTTCCTCAGCGCATCAGCAAAAGTTGGGGCGCGCTGTAGCATTTGTGTGCCCCTACATTCGAGGTATGCCTCGAGTTTGGCCTCATTCCTCTCAGAAGCAAGGTGAACGTTGCGCAGGATGGTTTCAAGCTTGGCCCAGATACCAACAATCTCGCCCCGAAGGGTTGAGGTAATGCGGCTGGAAGACTCTTTTAGTTTATTTTTTAGTTCAACTCGCAGGGCCAATACCTGCTCATTAACGGTGCCCTCTGGAAGAGTTGGGTCGATGTTAGTCGACTCTTGCTGTTTTGTCGTCTTTTCGCGGTTCTCTTGTATGGGGCCCTGGGATCCCTGGGGCTCTTGAGGCTCACTTTGCGAGCGGGTTTCCCTGTCTGATTGGGGAACTACCCGTTTTCTATGTTTCTTTTTGGATACCGGTGTCAGCCTGACATCCTCAAAATTATCCGTGATTTCTATGTCAGGTTCGTCACTTTTTGTATTATCAGTGGTTTGTTGAGCGCTCGATGACCGTTCAATGACGTTACAAATCAATTCAGTGGGATTTGTACTGGGTGTATCCATATTCTCAGATTAGTTGGAAATATCGGTTTATCGGGAATATTCGGATAACAGATTATTGCTGCACAGTTTGATAGAGGTTGAGGAATGACGAAGTTTGGTGCCAACCACAAGTTTGTGGCTAAATTTCAAGCCAGATAGTGCACGGATGTCGATTTGGGCTATCCCCCACTGTCACGTGAGGGGGGAGACGCACAGCCGTAAGATAGCCTTGGAGAACCTGTGCTACTTTCTTCTAGCGTTTTCGCAGCCGCAGAAGCTTATGGTAAAGTCTGTTTTTTCCACTATACAAGCAGGAACGAAAGTAAAAGCTGTCCATGGTAAGTCTATTGCAGCGGGGGGGAGGTCACTGAAATCATGATGTCACCGAAAGCAAAGTGGTGATAATGCACCGGTTGATGAGAGTCATCTGCCACCTAGTACTGGCTGGTAACATAGAGGGGCAGCGTTCCTCCATATGGTGTGGGCGCCACACCTCGACCTCTGCTTACGTTGGTTCACACTTGGGTGGTCACCCACCATGTACTTGTGCATGGAGGTTATACCCCGGATTACTAACAGCTATTTTCTATTGCTGATTACATGTAATCAGCAGCTGATACATGTAAATAGCTAATTTGCTATTTACATGTAAATAATTTTTTAATGTCGCTTTTGTTTCAACAAGTGTACATGTTTCTAATTGTTTTTTTCCGCTGGCCTCCAAGTCTGGGCAGCCTTGGGGGCGGCATTGCTGGCACCTACCAGTATAGCACTTCATCCGGTGGGTGCGGGATTTGTGCATTATAGCACATACACAGAGAATTGTTGATCCAGGTGTTGGTTGGTCCCTGGTGGCGAAATAGCCTGACACTTTTTTTCAAGCCTGTTTTGTAGAGGTCCTGAGCTATCACAGGAGTAATAGGTGGAGATGGGCTTATGTCTAGACGCCACCCTTCATACGAGGACACACACACATGCATACATGCACACATGACTTTGCATGTAAAATAATTGTGGTGGCGTGACGCTGCTGCCAGTATCTCGAAAACAAACAAAATGCTTAAACTCCTATTCTATCTGCGCGGGTAGCACAGTGGTTTCGTCACCGTCCTCCTGACACCCGGTGGAAAAAGCCAGCGTTCGAATCCTGTCGATGACGCAAGGAACTTTTTTGGGCTTCAGTCACACCGTGGTTGAGTTATTCGGTCTCAGGCGTGGATAGCAAGATATTTCCGCAGAAACTGGGGTTTTTCGTCCAGCAAAACAGGCAAATCGACCAGAGAAAGCACGCAATTTACAGACACAGTACACATGGGTGTATGTGATAACATACTGGGTGACCCTAATGTAATAGTTTGTTTTGGTTAAGCTCCCATTCTATGATATCACGTCTACGCAACTGGTTCAGCAGCAGTCGAACAACCAGCCAAAGGTCTATATAAGTCATATTTTGACTTGAAGATCAATAATTTCAAGTTGCAATCTGGGATTGTAGTTTTCAGCAAACCGTAGAAGTAAATGGGTTCTCAAACAAAAGCTTTTGTTTTTCATGGGATTTCATATTAGAAAATCAACTTTCAAACTTTTCAAAAAGTAATTGTAATAACGAAAGGCAACGATTCTTTGGAAATGTGTTTGTCCTTTAGCTCAGTACAACATTCAAAGTGAACTAAATTGTCTTGCTCAACTGGGATAATAACAACTTAAATAATAACAACTTATTCTGAAATGATTTGATGTCACCAAACAAATCAGACCAATTTTCCTTTCCCTTATAGTTTTAAATTAGGAGTGTTTAAATTACTAGAAATGTATGTATGAATTGCAAGATGAAACAGGCACTCCATATTTAATAGTTGTTTTATTGGTTTCCCTTTCTCTGTGTTGAAACTTTCGGTGATGTTTCAACAGTCACATTCAGGCCATGTGATCTTGTAAAATTTACAGTTGAAATAACCATATTCAAGTTTTGGAGATCCAAAACTTTCCCATAAAAAGCTTCTTGATGCACAATGTAGAGAATTCCAATCGGAGTTTCAGCTCTGATATCTATCATTTTCTTGATTATTCTACCCGTAAGCCCAATGTTTTTACAAATAATATTTTTGCACCGGCAGTTGTGACTCCTACCAAGTTTTTAATATTTAATCCTAACTTTTCGATAAATTGGTAAAGATTTTCATCTGTAGTGTCCCGCGCACTACAACCGGCCAGTAATTTCCCACTCCACTCTTAGAACCGCCGTTATGTATTGGAGATACATTGGCACTTTTTCAATCCAGCGGAATCACTGCCGAGTCCAGTGATCTCGCATAATTAGCCTCAATGGTTCAATGCACCCACTTCCACCTCCCTTAAGATTATAGGGTATATGCCATCAACCCCAGGAGCCTTAGTGGCCTGTAGGCGCGAAAGTTTTTTTTATTAAATAAACATGAAATTTCAACATCATTAATTACATTTTTTTCAACTTCACTCCCATAATTTTTCATTGACGTAAAGGAACATCGATATGTGCAATTGTAGTTTCTTGCAATTGCACATATCAATGGGAATATATCGAAAGATGAGCTCATGGAGACCACCGATATTACCGCTTAAACCTCTGCAGTTCTATTATATGATGTATTCATCAATTATTTAGTTTTGTAGGAAGAAGAGGAAGATGAATCCGTCTAATTTTTAAAAGTGGTTGTTTATAGTGATCATGTTTTGATTTTTTTCTTTTCTAGGAAAAATAGGACGTCCTGTGTCCTTGCTTAATACAGAACAATCAGTTTCCATGTCACTGTCTGCACATATCTCAAGTAGTTCTTACAAAACCATGCTGAGTATCCTTCAGAATTCCATTTCTCAACTAGCAATTGCCACTCCTATTGCCACTTCAATAGGATGTGGCTATGAATCTGGCTAATCTATGGCTTTGATATCTGCATTTCATCATGATGTGACATTTTGCCTCAACTTTGATTTAACCCGAACTAGAGTTGAACTTTTCTATTGTATAATGACTCATTGCTATGCATTGAAGTTTTTTGCTGACTCTTCTGCAGTGCAGGGTGGGATCATCTTATGGGAATTACAACTCTTGGAAAGGTAATAGTGAACTGCCTGCCTCTACGGGGCAGGGATGGTAACCAGTGAGGCGCATATTGATGTTTCTTAGCCCAGTGTAGCCTAGCCTGTGCTACACTGGGTTAAGAAACTGATCATTTGACAAATAATACAACCCAATATCCCGCTCTGCAAGCATATTCATCACTACATTAATCGGCCTTCACGGGTACAGTACCTCCACATACTCACGACAGTGTTGCCAAAGACTGGCTAGGAACAACCCTTACTCTGGGAATAAAAAAAAAGAGAGAGAAAAAAGAATAAGGGAAGTTGTCAGATAGAACTGTGACAGGTTTATTATTGGTATGATTTGTTCCATTAGATGTGGCTCAGATGGACGCTGGGTCGAGAGTATTGATCGAGCTCATTCTGCAATTGATATGTCTTGAGATACTGACACTTCTGTTTACAATGCTATTAGCATTAATAAAAGCACATAATGCAAGAAAGCAAGCTTATACAGGGTGTCTCAAAAATACACGGCATAACTTCAGGAATGAGTTCCTCATATGTAGGTAATAAAAATATTTTATATCAACATAGTTCCGGAAATGCTTGGTTCCCGAGTTATTAACCGGAATGTCTTATCTCCCGCAGGTGATTTCCTTCATCACAAGATAATCATAGAATCTGGTGGTTTTTCCACTCCGACCATGTACTGAAATCAGGAGGAAGCGGATGTGCACTTTATGTACGGTTTGGCGAACGGCAATGCTCTGGAGACTCGTCGTTTGTACCACGAAACGAAGATGTCCAGACAGGAAAACGTTTGAAGGTATCCATCGCCGCCTTTGTGAACATGGGACCTTTACACCTCGTGCTGCCGACAGAGGCCACTCCTGGAATCAGCACACGCAGAATAGCAATGCAACTGGCTGTTCAACGTTCGACTATTTGGGGTGCTTGTATACAGGCCTTGTCACCAGCAGATTACCCTGCGCGAGTAATGTTCTGCCAGTGGTTCTTACAGCAGTGTGGTACAACCCCTCACTTTCCTGCCTTAGTGATATTTTTTTCTGATA
The DNA here is from genome assembly GCF_048544385.1 of Mastigoproctus giganteus. Lineage (NCBI taxonomy): Eukaryota > Metazoa > Arthropoda > Arachnida > Uropygi > Thelyphonidae > Mastigoproctus > Mastigoproctus giganteus. Next base: position 33,597,675 of record NC_143575.1, on the reverse strand, counting down.
TTCACATGTGAAGCACAGTTCACACGAGACGGAATCCAAAACTTTCACAATCAGCATGTATGGGTTGAGGAAAACCCACATGAAATTCTTCCCTTACATCACCAACAGTGGTTCAGCCTCAACATCTGGGCCGGTGTTTTTGGTGAAAAGTTATTTGGGCCCCATGTACTTCCAAACAAAGTCAAAGGGCAGGCGTACAGAAACTTTCTGGAAAACAACATGTCTGATTTCTTGGACGACACGTCACTGTCACGTCACGTGTTGACGTCGACACGTCAACAAGCACACTTCATGCACGATGGCGCACCCGCACATTTCTGCCATCTAGCCCACAATTACCTAAATCGAAGGTTTCCTGGTCGGTGGATAGGTAGAGGTGGACCAACTGCCTGGCCTCCACGCTCACCGATTTAAACCCACTAGATTTCTTCTTGTGGGGCCATTTAAAGTCATTGGTGTATTCGACTCCGGTAGCTGATGTGGAAACTCTCCGCAATCGAATTGTGGCAAGTTGTGAGACAATATGAAACATGCCAGGAATTTGGCATCTTCTTTGCGAGTCCATGAGACGTCGATGTGAGGCCTGTATTCAGGCAGAAGGTGGACATTTTGGTGAAGTGAACAGTTAAGTGTCATAGACAGACCTTAAAAACTCGGAAACAAAGACTTTCCGGAACTATGTTGATATAAAATATTTTTATATCATTCCTGAAGTTATACCGTGTATTTTTGAGACACCCTGTATAGCATCAGCCAAAAAAATAAATAAATAAAAATAAAAAACCACCCTTCTCATATCACCCATCCACTCGCTCCAACAGTCTGCCTAGTTCTGCCTTAAATCTATTTAAGCTATCAACACTACAACAACAGATGGAAGTTTGTTCCAGCAATCAACCACCCGCTGGCTAAAGGCAAACTTCCGCACGTCTATCCTACAACTGTCTTTCCTCAAAGACTACAACTGTCTTTCCTCTGTGGTTGGTTGGTGGAACAGACTTCCATCCCTTGTCGTGGAAGTTGATAGCCTAAATAAGTTTAAGGCTCAGCTGGACAGGTATTTCGAACGAACAGAGGGGTGAAGTGGAAGCGGTTATTTTTTATTTATTTATTTATTTTTATTTTATTTTATTTTTGGCTGATGCTGCATAAGCTTGCTTTCTTGCATCAAATGCCTCTATCAATGCTAATGCTAATGCTAATGCTAATTTGAATTTATGCATTCTCAGGCGATTATTCTGAGCAAGAGGAAGAATCCCATCAGCATTGAGAATGCTCAGACCACTGAAAGCTTTATACACCTCAATCATATCACCTCGCAGGTGCCTAGTCTCCAGACACTGTAATTTGCAAAACTTAAGCCTTTCTTCGTAAGAGCAACCCTTTGTTCCATTCACTAATCTTGTTGCCCTTCTCTGTACTCGTTCCAACAGCTCTACATCCTTCTTAAAATGAGGCCTCCAGACTGTGTAGAGTACTTAAAGTGTGGTCTGACCATTGCCTTATACAAGGGAATAATCACCTCCTTATCCCTGCTGGAAAAATTCCTGTATATCATTGACAAGACACCATGAGCTACTCTAGCAGACCGTCTGCACTGTTCAGAAACTTCATATCTGCCTGCACAATTACCTCAAGTTCCTTTTCATTTTCTACCACTGTCAGTGTAGTACAACACAGTTGATACGTTACTCTGGGGTTACTGCTTCCCATATGCAGTACTTTACATTTGCCAATGTTAAACTTCAGTTGCCACCTCTCAGCTCATCTGCTCAACTTTTCTAGATCCTGTTGTAGCAGCGTATTGCCATTAGTGTCATTAGCAACCCTGCCGACCTTCGTATCGTCTGCAAACTTGGACATTAAGCCTGCTATACCATCATCAATATCATTAATAAATACAGAAAACAACAATGGACCCAACATTGAAACCCGGGGGACTCCACTAATAACATTAGTCCACGAAGACATTAGGCCAGTGTCCATTGATTACCACTCTCTGTCTTCACCCACTAAAAGCAAGCTTATATCAACTAAAAATAAATAAATAAATTTTAATAAATAATAACCAAAAATAAATAAATAAATTTTAAAATAAATTCCATTTCACCTATTCATCCCCTCCAATAGTTTGTCTAGTTCTTCCTTGAATTTATTCAAACTATCCACTTCCAAAAACTATGGATGGAAGCATGTCCCAACTATCACGCACCTCTTGACTTTTTTTTTTTTTTCTGTTCTTTTTTTTAGTGAAAACCCCAAACACGAGAGGTATTAGAACCTATAGTACTTAGCGTTGTGCTTGGTTTGGAGGTTGAGAATTTGTTGACATTAGACTTGAACTTCTATAGACTGCAATTTTCAGGAAATACGTATGAAGGAAGGTTGTTCCAGAAAACATCAGTTGAATGAATAAACGAGAAAGATGAAAATTTGCTTCTGTGAGTTTGAAGTTGGACAGTAAATGGATGTTGGCTGGTGGCAGCACGTGTTCGGACTGTTTTGAAAGAGAGAGCGGGAATTATAGAAGCCAATTCAGAAGAACAGTGCCCATGGAAGTATCTGTAGAAAAGGCATGCTGCAGAAACAGTACGTCTAAGAGACAGCGATTCGAGAGACTCTGTTAAAGATGAGTCATTAATTAACCTAACTGCCCTCTTCTGAATGGAATCTAGAAGCCTGAGAGAGGTTTTGGGGTTTGGGGACATCGCCCTAGATGTGGGAACAATAATTTGTACAGAGTTCACTTTGTACAAATTATTGTTGATTGGTGAGGGGAATGAAGGGATCCTCTTACGAAGAGAGGCTTAAGTTCTGCAAATTGCAGCAGCTGGAGACTAGGCACCTGCGCGGTGATCTGATTGAGATGTATAAAGCCTTGAATGGGTTGAGCACGCTGAATTCTGATGGGATCCTTCCACTTGTTCAGATTACGAACCTAAGGGGGCATAAATTCAAATTAAGAAAAGACAGATTGATTTTTTTTTTTTTTTCCGCTGATGCTGCATAAGCTCATTCATTTGCTTTCTTGCATCACATGCCACTGCGACTACTACTACTACTACTATTACAAATCGGATTTGCGATTTGTACAGAGTGAGCAGCTGTTTGGAAGAAAAGTAACGCCGAGAGCGAAAGAGAAAACCAAGTTTTTTAAATGCAGAGGAAGCAATATTTGTAATGTGCTTGTGCCAAGAGAGATTAGAAGTCAGGGTAATCCCCAAAAGAGATATATCATTTTGCCTAGAAATCGGAGTGTCACTAAAGATAAGCATAAGAGCAGAAGAATCCTTTTTGCGAGACATAAGACAAGGCTGAGTTTTAGAAGGGTTGAAATCAACTAAGTTTTCTTTCCCCCAATGGAGAATTACCTGAAAATCGACAATTAAAGAATTGGTAGCTGATATTCGAGAAGTTGAAGCTGATTGGGCAGGACCAGGTTTCTCAAAATGGAAAGTGGAATGCAATGTGCTATCATCGGCAAAACTATGAATAGGATTTCCAGTCAATGGAAGAAGGTCATTAATATACATGAGGAAAAGAGAGAGGAAAAGAACTGAACCTTGGGGGACACCAGCATTAGTGAAAACGTCAGAACACAGAGAGCCATCTACCATCACCCTCAGTGAGCAATCAGAGAGAAAACTGAATAACTAATTACAAAAAACAGTTGGCAAACCATAAGATGGAAGCTTGTTTAGAAGACCTTTATGCCAAACACGATCAAAAGCCTTTGAGATGTCAAGAGCAACTACTTGTGTTTCACCTAACTTTTCAATCGAATTAGTCGATAAATGGGTAACATAAGTCAGAATATCACCAGTGGATCGCCTCTGGCGGAATTCATATTGGCGATCGTTGATCAGACGGAAGGTGTCTAAGTAATTTAAGAGTTGGCAGCTAATTGATTTCTCCATTGCTTTAAAAAGAGTAGAAGTAATTGCAATGGGGACGATAATTGGATGGGATGGATTTTTCACCCTTTTTAGGAACTGGCTGGATATGAGCAAATTTCCAAGCAGAAGGAAAAACACCTTTGGAATAAGAAAGTGAAAAAAAAAAGGCGGCAAAGAACAGGAATAAGCTCCGGAGCACAGGTTTTGAGAACAAGTGGAGAAATACCATCAGGATCTGGAGCTTTCTTCTTAGCATTAAGATTCATCAAAATCCTTCTGACATCCTTTTGGCGGAAGACCACAGGAGGCATTGAATGGAGCATGTTGGGAATAGTGGGAGGTGTTTTACCAAGATCATTAATACGTTAGTTGGAAAGAAAATGGGATGCTAGCAGGTCAGCTTTATCCTTGGCTGAAGTGACAACAGAACCATCTGGTTTGGACAGAGGTGGGAGCAGAGATGGGCAAAAGTTGCGGCCAAGAGACCAGGATGCTCGACTACCATTAGGGCAAGAAGCAAGTTTTCTACTCTTAGCCTGTTCAAATTCTAGTTTGTACTGATTAATAACTGCTTTACAATTGTTGCGAGCTTTAGTGTAGGCAGAAAATGAAACTGAAGAATTGGAAACAAGCCAAGACTGAAAGCAAACCTGCACAGCTCTTCTGGAGCCATCCTTCTTCCATTTGAATTCCTTCCCCCTTTTGTGCATAATCTGAGCAAGAGGAAGAATTTCATCAGCAATGAGTTTGCTCAAGTCATTCAAGCTTTAAAAAGCTCAATCAGATCACCTCGCAGGTGCATAGTCTCCAGATATTTCAATTTGTAGAATTGAAGTCTTTCTTGATAAGAGCTCACTGCCAATCTCACTGCCCTGGTCTGTAACCATTCTAAAAACTGTGCATCCTTTCTAAAATCAGGTTTCCAGTCTTGTATGCAGTATTCAAGATAAGGCCTGATATGGGATAATCACCTCTTTATCCTGCTAGCAAAATTCCTGTATATCATTGACAAAACCCCAGGAGCTCTCCTGACACCCTATCTGCACTGATCAGAGAACTTCATATCAGACTGTGCAAGTGTCCCAAGGTACTTTTCATTTTCTGCTACCTTGAGTGTAGTGCCACACAGTTGATACATTGCTGGGTTACTGCTACCCATATGCAGTACCACGCATTTGTCAAATTTATTAGCATAATGTGATATGTATTCAAGCATACTGTAATCCAAATAAACTTTTCTAAGATATTACCAGCATCACCCTAACATTGCACTTTTGAATTAATTCGTAACTTTTGGAAATGAAGACATATGTGCATTTTGCTGCGGCAAACGGCAAACGTTGCCATTGTAACTTGTTTCTTGCTTGTTAATAAGTTACTTTATTTTGAATCATATGATTGTATTAATTCTAAATCATAAAAAGAGAGTTTGCTCACGAGGTGATTTGATAGAGAATATCAGGAATGCTGGAGGTTCCTGCTTGTTTATGTCCTTTTTTCAGTTTATTGCGGAAAGAGAGAGAGAAAATGGCTTAAAAAATGAGGACTGCAAAGCTTTGCAACTAGACATCTTCTGGGGCTCCTCATAGAGGTATATAAGGCTCTGAAGGGAATCAGTAAAATGATGGATGGAGGTAAATTTTCACTAGAAAATAAAGAACTGGAGGTCAGTTCATAAATATAAAATTTTAGGGAGTAACAGGATGGTCTCACGAAGTTTACCTTCTGGCAGCGTGATACAGATCGTTTGAATAAATTGTCCGTCGAGGAAGAGAGTTTGGTCATTGGACAATCAATGGACAGTCTCGTCTTGGCAATGGGCAAAGTTGGCGTGAATTAAAAATTTTTCTCCTTTTTTTGGAAGATGAAGAAAAGTCCGCTTCCTTCATCATTTAGCTATTCTAATAGTAATACTAGACAAACCTAATAATAATCACGAAACTACGTACTTTTAAACATAAAAACCTACCTATTTTTTAAAGAAGTATTTTACAGCATACAAAGGATATCTTCGTGGCGAAGTTTCGACCTCTTCTATCTCACAGCGTTTCTTCCACGGAACCACAGAACGAAAAGTGTTCTAATACTGGAATAAGAAGATTATAAAACCTATTTCCATCACATGTTATGCAAGTTTAGTATTACAGCATATATAAAAATTTTTAGGAAGTTGTTTAATGATGATAACTACTTCACGCATGGAGAGAGTACTGTGGTGCATGGAAAGAATACTAAATTTGATTAATTACTTAATAATTACTTAATTACTTCACGCATGGTGAGAGTACGGTCATCTTTTCTTTCTGATGTGTCATCTGCGTAATTAAAGTTGTTGTTGGGTTTTACACGCATCAGTGACTTGGACAGTGTAGCATTCTGTATTGACTATTTCTTTATTGAGTACCACGAGAAAGAAGGGCATTTAATGTGTTAGGAGACTAAGTTTTTAAAGAATATAATTTAAAACGACACTATGACTCCATAAATCTTATGATCAATATACAGGATTGTTGCTAAAAGAAAATTGTTCCAAGTTACAAAACGCACTGTGTTTTTGTTATCACGTCAAGAAATTCATGTGCTGGACAGTGCCATTTATCAAGTTGCATTTGATCTTTTCAAAGTAAACCGTTCAATGATGGTGAATTTGTTAAATGTTGTTTGTTAAAAGTGTTGGAAGAAATTTGTCCGGAGAAACGAACAATGATGCAAGACATAGATTGTCTCTCCACAGACAATTATGCAAAGAGTAGAAGATGTTGGGTAGAATCTGTTCGAACAACTTTTTGAAACATTTTAGTGTGGCAATGGACGACATTACTGATGTAAATGACACAGCCAACTTCATATCTTCACCCGTGGAACTAATGACAATTTTTCACCAGTTGAAAATTTAGCTGATCTACAGTGAAAATATTTTTCAAAATGTTTGCCAATCTATTGAGAAGTCAGGATTAAATATTAAAAACCTGGTGGGAGTCACAACTGACGTACAAAAAATGTAATTGTTAAAATCATTGGGTTTATGGGTGGAACGACTAAAATCCGACTGGAATTCACTGCATTGTGCATCAAGATGCTCCCTGTCGGAAAGTATTGGATCTCCAAAACGTTATGAATGTGGTTATTCCAACTGAAAATTTTATAAGATCACATGGCCTTAATCACCATATGTTTCGACAGTTTCTTTCAGAGATTGAAGCTGAATACAAAGATGTAATCTTACATAGTGCGGTGAGATTTTGAGATTTCTTAGTCGTGGCAAATTGTTATATCGTTTCTTTAAACTGCATCATCAAATTGATATTTTTATGAGAGAAAAAGGAAAACCAACTGGGGCGTATTCGGTGACTTTTTTGGTTCCTCATTCCCATCGGACCAGACTGAGGAACCTTAGGTCTAGTTGTGTGAAAGGTTCCTCAGTCAGTTCCGACCGGACTGAGGAACCTTTCACACAACTAGACCTAAAGCACTCAGCCCAGAAGATCAGGAACAAGAAGACACCAGGCCTGGTGTCTTCTGAAGACTCCAGACCTTCTGGAGACGGAAATCATCAAAAGAGTCATTGAATACACCCCAGTTGGTTTTCCTTTTTCTCTCATAAAAATATCAACTTCATGATAATATTGACGTGACTTTGTCATCCTATAGACAACCTTCTATACTGTATAGATATCCTATAGACATCCATCTCTATAGACAACCTTCTATAGACGTCCATCTCTCTTTGATCAACTGATATTTTTGCTCTAGCTTCTGATGTATTTTCCTGACAACGTAGTCATGTCCATGAGTGTACTCCGTGGTCATCCTGCAGTGATGTGCTTGATTGTTTCTGGGGCCAGGTGGCATCTTCGACATGAGTCATTGGTTATCATTCTGGGAACCTTGGCGATGTAGTTCCTGGCTTTGATTACCTGGTCTTGGATGGCGAGCATGAATCCTTCATCTAGGGGAAGAGATTCCGGCTTGTGAGCCATGTGTTGGATTCCATCTTATATAAATAGTTTTGATGGAATTCGTTGTAGTAACTGCCATGATTCGCCTTTTTCGCTTATCTTTCTGTCTTTGTGTTTTCTGTTTGTTTGAGTGGAATCTCCTTTTTGAGGTTGAGCAGCGTATGCTATTTATATATCTGCTTTATGGCTTGGTAGATTGGCGCTGTGTCTTCCTAGAAGTTATCCTTCGGATTCTTAATCGCATTTTACTCTTGTTCAGTGAAGTCTGTCAATCCACTTCCTCCTTTTTTCTGGACTATGGTGAGACTTTCGATGGCCTACTTCGGGTGGTGTTGGAGACTCATAATCTCCTCCAGCTCAATCTTCGTCCAATCTATGATCCCGAAGGTGATTGTTAGTACGGGTTTATGGCACTATGTTGCCTCCATTCAACTTTGCTTTTTGCAGGTTACTCAGGCTCTGATTATATTTCTCAGTCAGGTGGGCCTTGTGTTGTAATCGTTGAACCTGCATCATCCTCAGATATTTAAGTATCTCCCTCTGTCATAACTGTCTGTCATAACTTCAATCTCTTCACCGGTCTTCAGCTGGTAGTTTCGGCCAACTGGATTTCGGCCAATATGGGTTTGTCTAGGTCGAATTGCATCCTGATGTCGCTGAACTCTTCGTTGATCCGAAGTAGCTATTGCCAATTGGAGTTCGTTCTCGGTTGCTGCGTTTGATGTCGTTCATCTACATTAGGTGTACAGATTCTTCCTCCCTTCTTTTAGGGTATAGCCGTACCTGCTGTTGTTAACCATGGCAGACAGTGGGTTGAGTGTTACACTGAACCACAGAAGATTCCTCTTCTGATGTGATGTTCGCGACCTTGTTGGTGGTACTCCATTTCGTTATGGTTGCTTTATTATTACTATTAGAACACACGCAATTTACAGACAATATATATGGGTATATATAAGAAATTATAGGTGGCCCTAATATAATAGTTTGAGTTTTTTTATTATTATTATTATTATTAAACATAAAGCATCCTATGCGAGTTTAACTGGTAATTGCCCGAATGCAGCACGCCAGGCTATGTCATTTCTAGACTGTTAAAGTGCACGTGTAGGAAGATCTCCTACATTTTTCAATCAGGGAGATCATCCATCTCACTAACTGAAAAGTTCCCTAGATTCAACCATAGTCTATCCTTTCCTCGATTCAAACAAGAACTTCTCCTTGTTTTCCTTTTTCCCAAAAGTGAATTCTCACAACCGGGTCCCTTGAACTCTGGATCTGGCCCTGGTCATATTAGTAACTATCGGCTGCTGAAAGGCACCCAAACTTTTGCATTGTAATGTACAGAAAGAAAAAACTAATAGTGTAATAATATGAGGCTCATAATAGTATAAAATTGTAAACGGTTCGTGGCATTTTCATTCTGGAAGAACAAGTACGCAACCGAGAATGTACTGGAGTGTCGTTATTGTTGTTTGGACAGTTTTATTGCAAGTCCTTCCATGGTATTGTCTCATTTGTCTGTAACTTCATTTATTGTAAATAACTCGCTCTGTTGAAGTAAACACTGGAAATATTTTGCAGTCTGTTTTTAGATGAATAATGATTCCGAATAGAGCTGAATCATCGAAAACAAGATGGTTTTTTTTATAGTGTTTTGATAATAATTCCTATATAGTACAACGAGAATGTATTCTTTCTTCAAGTCGTCCTCCACTTGATACACCTACCTTGTCACTGAAATTTTCCAACTACAGTAGCTTGTTAACAACTTTGCCAACAAACAAACAAAAAGTAGTTGGATTAGGGGGTTTTTTGTTGTTGTTGTTGTTTCACACTAAAGTCATGAGACGCTGACCTTTGATGGTACAATCGTAAGACTTTTGGAACTAGAGTGATGATGATGTTTCTAGTGGCCTCTTTTTCCTGACGACCAGACCAGACTGGACCTTGCAAATGAGTGGGGGGGAGAGAAGTGGATGTGACTCATCCGACCCCAATATATGGGATTCCCAAAAGACAATAGAAAAAAAAATTAATTTCAATTTTAAACATGACAAACTGAATTGTCGGCATCAAAGCCGCAGTATGTCTTCGTCGGTGGTGGTTGCCATGTCCATGTAGTGTCGAATCCGGTAAGAAGGTCAAGCTGTCCATCCCGCTCTGGGGGGTGGGATATGTTAGCTGGCAGCGGGAACCCACCAGGCGATGGGGTGGGAGAGACACACATTTACTTTATTCATAATCTGCATTTATTTCTTTTCCAAGTTTTATATATATATTTTTTTTTCCCTCACACTTATTCATCTTTTTCTCACACACCAGGGGGGGATGCAATGATGTGTAATCTAAATTTAAATACTAATTAAAACTAGGGTAGTGTGTATTTAACTGCAGTATTTATGGTTTGTGTTCTTTTTCTCACACACTTTCATTCATTCTTCTAGCTTTAATTTCATTTATTCTCTGCTTTCTGCACTGCACTCTCTGGGCACCTCAACTTGCTGTTATTCTTCAGTTGTGGTGCAGGCCTAGCCGCAAGTTTTTTGCAGGGCAGGGGAGAATACAGTGTTTCTGTGGTTAGTAAATGTTTGTTAGTATATATGCTTTTGGAAAGTGAGAACATTGTTCGTACGGATTGACCTGCCCGTTCCACCGATCTAAATCCCATCGAACACATATGGGACACTCTGGGGAGCGCCTAACGGCACGCCCACACCCACAGAAAATGTTCACCAGCTGAAAATGGCGCTGGCAGAGGAATGGACGATGTTACTGCAAGAACTTATCAACAACATTGTTCTAAGTATGGACAGGCGGTGCAAAGCCTGCATCGACATTAGGGGGTGGCCATATCTCCTACTGAGGACCACCTCTTCCCTTTGTTCCATCTTTTGCAGTGATGCATCTGTATCATGGCAGCCAGTGCTATGTTGCCATTTTTTAATAAAGTCTCTCTGTACCGTTTTGTTTCCGTTGTTGTGTCGGTGTTGTTGCCTTCATCATTTCTATACCTCACGTGGTTACTTTGGTATGTTTTTCTCATATCCAGGATACTCCTATGAAAACCTGACTGGTCCTTAAATTTTGCACACCAGTATATATGTGGCAGGTTTGCTATGAGAAATTTAGTTATAGCAGCAGATCTGAATGCAAAATCTGCACTTTGGAACAGTGGCCATACTGATGCTGGTGGTGTTTATTTTGAGGAATTGATTATGTTGTGGGGGGATTTTTTTTTTCTTTTTTTATCCTTTTATTATTATTATTATCTCCTTTTGTCTTATTATACATTTAACTGAGGTTTTCTTAGGTGCCCTCACACCTACAAGACCCCACTCTGTGCCACCTGACTGCAATGCTCACAGAAGATTCTCAAGCTCTTGAGGGTAATTTCCATTGATTCCCCTTAATCAGAGACCAGGACTCTCTCTCTTTCTCCTAATTGCGGAAGAGCAAGCTCTTAACTAGGCAAGCAAGGCGTGTGTTAATTAGACTAACAGGACTCAAGTGAAAACAAAACATGAAATTTATTACATACACATATACAAAATTATATACAATTGAATAAAAGAAAACATATATTCATAATATACAAAGTCAACTCGGAGGTATCTTGCATAATCATTCCCATCTCATTTCCATTCACTAGCTAATCTGAGTTTACCATTGAATGAAAACACCTGATTCAATCGTCTTTCTCTAACTAACTCCTAACACTACATTCACTATACTCATTCATTACTCCTGGGTTCAATTCCGTTTCTTACATTAACAATCAAATATGCTACTTTCATCATTATGCTCAGTGTTCTCCCCACTCTGTTACGATATACTTGTAGACCAGTCTTAACTTTTCTAAAGTCTCTACGTGTCACTAGTCATTCAGATAAACCAACCATCTTCATCAATAAACCATTACATTCAGAGTTTCTCATATAACTTACTTGTCTATAACTTTAAAACATATTCAGAATCTTTCTTTGAAAGGTTACTACCCTTCCTAACACATTATATCTGTAATATCAATCTCATCTACTATTCACTCCTTAGTTTCCCTTCCATTATACACTAACCCCCTTTAACATAATAAACTCTGTTAGTATTTTTGCTTCAGAGAAAACTTTCGTCTCTTTACCTATTTAGTACTAACCCTCTTTAATTATTATAGTATTTCTCTAACAGTCCTTCTAGCTAGCTTAGTGTACTTAATATAGTGCTCACCTACTTCTATCCTTTTCTTTCCTTTCCAGGGAGGTTTCAGGTTTCCATCTTAGGATATCTTCTATGGCTCCCCTTCATCTGCTTTCTCCTGTATCTGCTTCAGATAGATTTCCGGAACTCTTGGCTGCATGGATCTGGCGTCCCTTCTCCGTTTTGAATACGCAACTCCTCCCTTACTAAAGATCCTTCTGATGCATCTTGCTCCAAGAGGTCCTTACCTTTCCTGGCACACTTACTGTCCTTCATAACCCCTTTTTCTTATCATCCTTGCCCTTCCCGTTACTCCTACCATTAACTATTTTCTTTCATTACAGTCTAGGCCCCTTTCTATCACTCCCTACATTTCTGCACTGCCCAACTTACTTTATTTTTCTCTCCTCCGACTTTTTTTCTCCCCCAAACTCCTTCTTTCTTGTTTTTCGAGAGAGGACACCTTTTTTTTTTTTCTACTCTCTCTTTTTGTTCCCCTGAACTCCATACCACCCCTTTTGACTGACCCACCTCCGTTCGGGACTTCAACCAATCTTCTCCTTTCTATTTAAATTTACGTTCCGTTTCATTCGCTAATATTAAATTCCCATGCTGTCCCTTTAGCGCGCAATCCAACCTCCCCTTTGAATATCTTTATTTTATTTATTTTTTTTTCCCAGGCAGTATGCCCCTTTGATGTCGGCCGGCCAACACCACAAACACTCATTTCCATTTTCCATCCATCCAACCAAGAAACCTTCCATCACAGACAGCCAGACGCCACTCTTAATTTGAAACCGAACATTTGAAGTGCACCTACTTCCTGTTTAGTCTGATGGTGTAACCGATCAAAGGAAACGCTTCGACTAATCCGGTCTCCCGTCCTATTGTTTGCCCCCGAGCAACCCCTTTCACGCCTGTTCACAAATGACCCCCGCTACCTATTCCTGCTGTCCCTGTTTGTTTTCGTGTATATTGGGAGCTGCAAGTTTATCTGTCTGCTACTAGTTATTCTCACGCTTACCCCATTCCTTCATTAAATTTTCTCCTGATTTAATCTCACCTTGCGAAAAACCCACTATCTTTATTTTATTAAATTTGTAACATTTTTCATTTTTCAATATCACCATATCTAACGTTTTTTTTTCTAATTAATCTCTTAGTTTGCAAAAGACAACCCAGCTATCGTCATTTAAATTAACTTGTAAGATCTTATATCTTACAATGTGACACAGTCTTTATATTCATAACTTACCAAATAAGCCACACCTTTTCCACTTCGAATGGTCAAGCTAATATTGACGTGACTTTGTCATCCTATAGATTGGATAGGTGCATATTGAATTGGGATGTACATCGTGCAATAATAAATAGTGACCATAATGCAATTTCCTTTGCCATCGCTTCGGATTCTGTCACTGATACCTCCTGTATAAGAGATTTGAGAAGATTTTCTATGGAAAAGATTGATCCCGAAACAAACTGATGTCAGGAGAAATTTTCTATACTGTTACGTCTGATGGGCGAGAAACGCGAGATTGGAGAAGCGCAGTTGAAGCTATAGTAGGTAGTCTGTTCCCTGAGGATGTTTCTAGCACGGACACGTGTGAACAAGCTAAGATTCATGAGGACAACAGAGAATATGTTGGTTTCTTCGATGTCGAGATTTTTACATTGGTAGAGTTAGGTATTGCAGTCGCAAAATTGAATTCTAAAAAGTGTCCTGGATTAGATCTGATTGAAAATCAAGTATTGGTAAAATTCTTTGAATTTTTACCTCAGATTTTGATCTCTCTTTTTAATAAGTGCTTGTTGGAGGGAGTTTTTCCTCGCTCTTGGAAAGTAGCACTGCTCAAGATCTTGCATAAATCTGGTAAACCAAAAAGTGATCCGAAAGCATATAGACCGATAACTCTTCTTGCAAATTTGGGAACATTATTTGAGAGGGTGTCAGCTCCCAGAATTTTGGCGATGTTGGAGGGAAAACAGTCTTTGTTCTGTTCATCAATATGGATTCAAAAAGGGAGTTCATCAATATGGATTCAAAAAAAGATTGAATTATGTTAAGTTCTAACAGTGTTTGTAGATTTTGAAGGTGCTCTTGATTCTGTCTGGAGGGAGAATGTACTTAAATCTTTAAGAATTGCAAATTGCAATAATTATATCTATCAAGTTATTAGATCTTACTTCCAGAATAGAGTAATCAAAGTTTGTGCTAAGCATTTGATGTATAGTAAACAAATTACACGGGGATGTCCTCAGGGCTCAGTTTTGGGCCCTTATTTCTGGAACGCGGTATTAGATCAGTGGCTGGCTCAGCAAGACGAAGAAATTTTCAGGGTGGCTTATGCAGATGATCTTGTTATAGGTGTGTCTGGAAGATCTCAGTTTGAATTGGAGCAAAGTATACAACCAATACTTGATAACTTGGTCCGATGGGTGGAGCATGATAACCTTAGGATCTCAACTAGGAAGACAAATTTTAGAGTTTTTAAAATCACTTTGACTATCACCGTCCACTTCGAGTGTTATTAAATGGTGTTCAAGTCTCTTATGTTTCCAACATTAAATACCTTGGTGTAGTACTTGATGATAAACTTGGGTTTATGAATCATGTATCTCATATTAATAAGAAGATCAGGTATTTTATATGGTCAATAACAAGGATTTCGCGAAGTCAATGGAGTTTAAACAAAAGAACTCTATTTTTATATTATAAGACTATTTTTCTACCGATTGCTGCTTATGGTGCTGGGATCTGGTTTGAGGCAGTGGCAAAGGTCAAGATTAAACTAAAACTGATGTCCCTGCAGAGATTGATGTTGTTGTCTGTGCTCATGGCTCCGAGAACTGTTTCCACCGTTGCTCTACAGGTTATTGCGGGAACTATCCCTTTAGAATTGTATATCGTATATACCGTGGAATGACATACAGATTGAAGAGAGGTTTAATTACGAATTTCATGGACATTATTACAGATCCTACAAATGAGACTAAACTAGAAAAACTTCGAAATTGGAATAGTTTGATTGATATCTGGAGAGCCTGTTGAAGTGCAAATGAACATGGTGAGGTCACAAGAAAGTTTATACGTGCTGCTGATTTTACTACTTCTAAATCAATTTTTTCCTGGTTTTCCCCTACAATGTATACATCCTACTTGTTAACTGGGCATGGCTCGCTTCGAGTGATGTTATTTCGTCGAGGTCTAGAGGACGATCCGTTTTGTTCCCATGGAGAGGAAGAGTCATGGTTGCATGTACTATTCAACTGTGTTAGTTATACTATGGAAAGACAAATGATTATGTGTAGAGTCCCGGAGTTAACGGAGGACAATTTGCATGTCCTTGTTAGTGGTGTGCCCTGAGCTTTCAGGCTTTTCAGGACTTTTCTGATGCTGTTTTCGTTAAAAGAACTCTAATTAGACATTCCGTTTGATTTTTCGTGGTTCATTATCCTTATATAGTTCTTGGATGTGATGGACCTACCATCACCTACAATACTTAACACCATCTTCAAACCAGCTTAACAACTTTCCACTCATGAATAGATCCTGCTCTGCGAGGAGAATGAACAATACCGGTCTGACCGGTATATAATTTGTATGCGATTAATACATTACATACAAATTAAAGTATCCTCTAAGAATACTTTTTAAGTTAAAAACTGATTATTCTTATATACAATGAGATGGAAAAATAGATTTCTCCTCTCCCATATGCCCTGGAAAAGAAATCAGAAATTAATTCACTTATTGCGCATTAGGTGAATCACATAATTCCATAATTAAACTTACTTTTAATTAAGGCAATTATAATTGAAATCATCTCCATAATTAAATAATATCTGTATTAAGATCTGCAGATCAATAATATTATATACTTTGCTTTTTTAAATCAAGGAACAAATTTGTAATAAAATGGTTATAATTTAAAATACGTTAATTAAATGATTTATATTCATTTTTAGCTCGATAAAGTAACCTTTTCTCTGAAAAAAATTATAATACAAATTCTGTTTTTTTCTATCATTTTGTTTTTTAAAATTTTGTAAACCTTTTAACGCAATTTTTATTTTTTTAAATAAATAATGTCCCTTTGTTTCACCAGGATTTTTCCATCAGTTCAATCATTTTGTTAACACACGTCTGAGGTTACTTCATTATTAAGAAATTTTAAAGCTTTATCAGATAATAATTCTAGAAGATAATTTCTCTTCCACCGGATGCTATTCAATTATAAGCACAACACTAAATATTATCATATTTATTTTAACACTAATGGTATAGATTATATACTATTATATCATATACCATAGACTGCATACACTCTTTAACATTAAAATTGCAGCACCCTGAAGGAACAGCAATACGAAGAGGATACTTGGAGTAATGATAGTCAAGGTACATGTAATAAAAGTTGTAGACGCTAATGTATGAGTGTGTATGAACACGTTTAATGACACAGAATGATGCGATCAACCTGTGGTAACTCCGCCATGGCTGCGGATACATTAAATGTCTCGGAATTGAGTCGTACAGGTGTCGAAATAGCCTCCTGAGATATTTCCCACCAAGCCTCTTGGTTCTTGTCCCGAAGATCATCCATGGAATGTGTTAGCTGTAGGTGATTTTGTATATGGCGTGCATTCGTGGCCTATATATGCTGGATGGGATGGGGAGGAATCCGAGCACCTGGCCATGAGAGTACGTCAGCACCACGAAGATACTTAGAGAAAATCTCTGCGGTATGTGTTCCAGCCTTACCTTGCTGAAAAATGCCATCGGTCGCCCCGGTAAGAAAGGGGAGAGCGACGGGCTCCGACAATCTCGGAACCACATAGTAGCAAACAGTTAGACTGCCGTTGAGGAACACCAAAGATGACGGACTATCAAAACTGATCGCTCCACACACCATAACACCAGCAGGGCGTGCAGCATGGTAATTAGCAATGGCTCTAGAAACATTGCGTCCAGTACGTAGTCGTCACACATGTATGCAGCGATCATTGTAATCCAAGCAGAGCCGGATTCATTGCTGAAGACCACTTGACATCATTTTGTACGCGGGTGGCGAGCATGGCACAATTTCAGAAGCTGTTGATGACTGGTAGCGATCAGGGATAATCTACTCAAAAGGAATGGCGGCTCCCTTTTCTCAGTCGGCGTGTGATGGTTCAACAGGTGATGAGGTGACAGCCAGCTAATGTTCCAGCTCGTTGGATGGCAGCCAGCATAGCTGTAGGTACGGTATAAACCTGTTTTACCCTCACTGCTATGGTCATTATGTAAACCTGTTGACGGGTAAGACGATCCTCCCATTTTGTAATTCTTCGTCGTGCTCCACTAACCTTTTGACGAATAGTCGTACCTTTCTGCAGCTACTGTTTACAACAGTAGCTGCAGAAAGTGCACGCACATCGTGTTTGCAACTATTTGGCATTGTACCAGTACACTCTGGTATTGTCACGGTCCACACATTCTTCTGGAGGGCAAAGCGACCATCCAGCCTGTCGAAGGCCGATAACCCGCTCTCTGTCGAAGTCGCTGATCAGTGTCCAAACGTGACGTCTCGGCATTTTCTACAATCTCCTTGCGCTCTGAAGCCGGTTTCTGTGAGACAGAAGCCTATTAACTGCACAACACACTCATTGCTTTGAACTCCATGATTTCTACGTTCATATTAGAAACATTCATATATATCTGCTCCTGATGATTTGCATGCGCTTTCCACCATCGTAGCCGACCGGGCTAGCCGGGTGGGTAAAGTGCCTGCCTGGCAACCTGGTCGCGGGTTCGATTTCCGCCTCGGGCTTGGATCAAAGTACTGCAAAAACCTTGGGAGGTGCATTATGGTCACAGAAGCCTATGCGCCAACAACTACCAAAAGAATCCACCATCGTTCCTTCTGGCTGCAGCAATTTCAATGTTACAGAGTGTATTTGTTTCTTCACTCACATACTTCTTAACATGAACAACATGGAAAGGTTTAAACGTATTTGTCAGACCGCTGCGAAGTGGAAATTGTGAATATTTCAAGAAAAAAACTAATGATAGATTGAAAATAAAATAGTAGTAGTAGTAGTTGCATATGATGCAAGAAAGCAAGTGTATGAGCTTATGCAGCATCAGCCAAAAAAAAAAAAAAAAAAAATCACACCATTCCCTCCAAATGCCTGTCTAGTTCCTCCTTAATTTATTCAACCTATCAACTTCCACAACGACAGATGGAAGTTTGTTCCAGCAATTAACCACCCGCTGGCTAAAGGCAAATTTCCGCACATCTATTCTACATCTGTCTTTTCTTAATTTGAATTTATGCCCCCTTAGGTTCCTAATCTGAACAAGTGGAAGGATCCCATCAGAATTCAACGTGCTGAACCCATTCAAGGCCTTATACACCTCAATCAGATCACCGCGCAGGTGCCTGATATCTAAAATTATCCTTACATTTTATTGTTTGCATCTTTCCCCCACCCCAATAACTCCATACAACTTTTGTGTGAGTTTTCATAAATTGAGCAAGCCATTTTAAAAATTGTAGAATGATTACCAAGTTAAAAATTAAAAAATAAACACAAACATCTGCACTCGACTTCCAATAAAGGAATGTTCGTGGGATTCAAGAAGGTGTCTATTTAATACGATACATAAAAACAATTCAATAAAAGTAACAAACAAATATTAATATAAGAAAAAAATTGAGCACATCCGAAATGTAACAAGAACATACATCGCCTAACTCCCGGAATTGGTGGCGTATCACCTGACAGGTACCCCTCGAAAATACCATTCTGCATTAACTATTAATTAGTGATTAAAAATCTGAAATTTTTTCTGTCTTCCTAAATATGTCAAAAATTTACTGAAATAGTTCCTGAAAGGCCTTTTTTTTACCGTTTCGTAAATAAATTGGACACGAGAACCTGTAAGGTGCACGCCACCGTGTTTGCAACTATTTGGCACTGTTCTGACAACCTGCTAGAATTTTATTTTTATTTTTTCATTTCCGACTAATTTTAAAATAGTAAAATTTTAAAGGAAATCAAGTTTCTTTGGAATCGATAAGATGTCTTTCCCCATCTTCTCGGAGGACTACTTTTCCAGCAAGCGATAGACCATACTAGATCTTAAACGATCGTACAAGCATCCCAAGAAAATGAATGCAGTGTATCCAGAAAAAAAAAAAAAAAAAAAACAGTTATCCGGGCAATATTCCACCTAAACAGGCATTACACATAATTAGAGAGTAACTCCGAAATTTTCCAAGTATTTGGTTGCAAAATTTAGTCATTCATTCTGAAAATTTTCCAATTTTTGATGGGCCAGTTTTTGACAGGTTCTCCACGCCCAGCTTTTACAGTTAACCATAACAGCTGTATTTATGCAATTATATAAAAGAGACCGGCCCTATTACGTAATGAGTACACGACTTTTGCTCTTGTACAGAACTGTTATTTTGCAACGCTACTGAGGAGTAAACTTCCTCCTCGATGCCATTAGACAGCGCTCTGCATCGAAAGGTGTTATTTTATAATTATTTACGCTAAGATGACGCCAGTTGTAATTAATGGTTTGAAAAAGCTACCGTTTTAACTCATGAGCAATGATCATTTTGTTTTGAGATTTTTTTTTTTAAATACCAAGAGCATAAGTTGCAAATTGAGAGCTTACAGTTTCCCTGACATGAAATAAATGAAAACTTCGAGGAGTTAACTGGAAGAGACTAAGTTCACATCCAAGCCTGTAACTTTATTCGATATTGCCTGTCTTCCTGAGATTGTAAATTGCGTGTGTTCTGTTTGCTGGACGAAAAATCAGGGTTTCGGGAGAAAAAACCATGCTACCCATGCCTGAGACAGACTAACTCAGCCACGATATGAAAAAAAAAAGGCCCATAAAAATTCCTCATGTCATCAACGGGACTCGAGTTTAAGTCTTTTTTTTTTACCCCGTATGGGGAAGATGGTGATTCAACCAACTGCGCTAAGGCTAAAAACCATGATGAACATGATGATTATTATCACAGTGGAATTGGAAATGATCATAATTATTGCAAATCTCACCAAGAATCTGAAAATATTGATGTGAGCAATATAAATATCTTCTTCCAGTCCCTGTGCAATTTTTTATCGTGTTTTATTTAAGTGATCTTTAAGTAGAATTGTTGTGTTTATATTTTTTATGGCCAAATACTGTATATAATATCATTAAAACGAATTGTTTTGTTCTTATATTTAAAAATATTATAACACCAAATAAATTGGAAAATAATTTTATTTAAAAATAAAACAGTATATTAAAAAACCTGTATTTGTAGTAAATTACCGTATTTGTTGGTTTATAAGGCGCACTTTTTTTCCTTATAAACACCTTAAAACATCGCCCTGTATCTTAGAAGCAGAATGTGGCAATACACCACATGCGCAAAACCCTAGAGTCAACGTATAGTAGTTAACGAATAGTTAACTACGTTAGTACACTTTTCAGTAATTACCAGGCTGTTGTAGGATTAACAAATGAATTCCAGTTATACATTTAAGCCGTAATCAATGGCAGGCTTATTATTATTATTTATTATTATTATTTTTTTCAGTTCTCAGGTTTATAAATTGCCATTCATTTACGTGAAAATAATCTCTGATAAACAGTTAAAATTTACCACCTAAAAGTATCATAAAAGTCCAATTCATTATGCTGCTAAATTAATTGCAAATTAATTCTCAATTAATCAAGTAATGCAATGGATGGCACTGAAGATCTTGTATTGTATGAGAGTGACAGTGATACTAGTGAAGAGGATGATGATGTTGGGGATAATGATGATCAAGTCAGTAATGAATCTGAAGTTGAATAATGATAAAATAATAAGAGTAATAATCCTATACATTTCTTTATTGGCTTTTGGGCTTTATTTTAATGTTAAAAACGTTTTCACTGGCGTTATTCCAAAATTTTGGTAACGAAAAACCGTCACGCGAAAAGCGTTACGAAATTTTATTCAGTTTAATTTATCTTCTACTGGATGAAATTTAATGAAATTTTGCACTGAGCTTCACCTTAGCTCTATATAGAGGAAAAACATTCAAACCAAATTGCAGTAGTTTTTCCAGGACAGTGGAAAATATGAACGTGGGATCGAAGAAATTTTTACACGTAATAAACGGGATAATGTGGACGAAAGCATATCGTTGGAAAGCTAAGGAATTTAGAAACACAAATATTAAGATTTTAAGATACAAAAAAACTTTCGGAAATGAGTTAATTGGAAAACGCAATGGTTTCAAGTGACCTGGTGTTAAATAATTTTATATTGTACTGAACAAAAATTTTAAATACGAATAATATTTAATACATTAATCATCAATATTGTTTTGACCATTTGAGCGCGGGGCTCTGTTCGACCAAACCGATTCAATATGCTTGATGCATACATTAATTTTTATATAATATCGGTGTATATACATCATTGTTTACCCATAAATATACAAATATATTTCTAATACATTAATTTTTAATAAAAAATGTAGATAATTATTCCTTCCTCGCTAGATGGAGCCACTATGATTGCGTGTAACAGTAGTCAATTTTTCCAAAGGTCTGTAAGAGTCAATTAGAAATTCTTCAAAATATTCCTTACGTTCTTTGTAGTCTTTATGTGAGGTTCTTTAAATATAATTAAAATATTAATTGTACCTTTAATATAGGTCTGCACCCTTGTAGCCGTGGTAATAGAGGCAGAAGTTCTTTTTGTTATCTTATGAGTTCTGCTATTTAAATTAATCAATTAGCATTAGCATTAGTAGAGGTATATGATGCAAAAAAGCAAGCTTATGCAGCATCAGGCAAAAAAAAAACCTTCCCATTTCACCCATCCGTTCACTCCAAATGTTTGTCTAGTTCAGCCTTAAATTTATTTAAGCTATCAACTTCCGCAACAACAGATGGAAGTCTGTTGTTGTTATTTGGTTTTTAGGAGCATTAGCAACTAAGGCCATATTGTTCGGGGGATATGCGGTGGTCATTCCTTGACCTTTCCGCATCTGGTGGTCACGGCCTCGAACCCTGGTCTAATCAAGAAGCGTGTGCTACGCACTGCTGCTCCTGCCCACCTGGCTACGGAGGCGCCCTAGAGAGAGAGAGAGAGAGAGAGAGAGAGAGAGAGAGAGAGAGATGGAAGTCTGTTCCAGTAATTAACCACCCGCTGGCTAAAGGCAAATTCCCCCACATCGATTCTACAGCTGTCTTTCCTCAATTTGAATCTATGCCCCCTCTCAGGTTCGTAATCTGAGCAAGCGGAAGTATCCCATCAGCTTTGAGCCTGCTTAAAACATTCAAGGCCTTAAACACCTCAATGAGATCACCGCGCAGGTGCCTAGTCTCGAGCCACTGCAATTTGCAGAACTTAAGCCTCTCTTGGTAAGAGCACCCCTTTCTTCCTCTCACCAATCTTGTTGCCATTCTCTGTACTCGTTCCAGCAGCTCTACATCCTTCTTGAAATGAGGCCTCCAGACCTGTACTCAGTACTCAAGGTGTTGCCTGACCATTGCCTTATACAAAGGGATAATCACCTCCTTGTCTCTGCTAGCAAAATTCCTATATATCGTTGACAAGATTCCGTGAGCTGCTCTGGCAGCCCATCTGCACTGCTCAGAGAATCTGACTTTTTCATTCTCCACCTCCCTGAGTGTAGTATCACACAGTTGGTACGTTTCTCTTGCGTTACTGCTACCCATATGGAGTACTTTGCATTTGTCAATGTTAAACTTCAGTTGCCACTTCTCAACCCATCTGCCTAACTTTTCTAGATCCTGCTGCAGTACCATACTGTCTTTACTCTCATTAACTATGGTCAACTTCGCAAATATCTCTTTGTGGTATTGTAAACTAATAATGAGCGCAAGGGCATAAAGAAATATTTAAATTTAAGATATTTTATTTATTATTTTGTCAACGAGTCATATGACGCGCAATCACTAATCTAAATGGAAAATATTCACATCGAAACTCTAATATTTGGCAACTAAAACAAAATTAAATATGTTTTTTATGAAAAGTGGTTCAATACACACAAAATATTATACGCCAGCTGTCATTGGTTGTGACCATCGAATGGCAGGATTAATTACGAATGTATTCGAACTTGATTGGCTACGATCATACCAACCTTTTGGAAATTTTTCGGTGAAGTGTAACAATCGGAACACTTTGCTCTTAAAATGTACTTAAAATAAATAAATAAAAATTACAACCAGATATTCACCGTTGCATTTTAGAACTTTAAGTTTTAACAGTTTTATTAAATGTCGTAAAATAAATTCTTTACAGTTCCTTTTGTAATCTCGAAGCTTAAATGAAATGATATTGATAAATTTATTTAACCTATCAACTTCTACAACGACAGATGGAAGTTTGTTCCAGCAATTAACCACCCGCTGGCTAAAGGCAAATTTCCGCACATCTATTCTACATCTGTCCTTTCTTAATTTGAACTTATGTCCCCGTAGGTTGGTAATCTGAACAAGTGGAAGGATCCCATCAGAATTCAGCGTGCTCAACCCATTCAAGGCCTTATAGACCTCAATCAGATCACCGCGCAGGTGCCTAGTCTCCAGCCACTGCAATTTGCAGAACTTAAGCCTCTCTTGGTAAGAGAATCCCTTCATTCCCCTCACCAATCGTGTTGCTCTTCTCTGTACACGCTCAAGCAAATCTACATCCTTCCTAAAATGAGGCCTCCAGACCTGTACGCAGTACTCAAGGCGTGGCCTGACCATTGCCTTATACAGAGGGACAATCACCTCCTTTTCCCTGCTAGCAAAATTCCTATATATCATTGACAAAACCCCATGACCCGCCCTAGCAGCCTGTCTGCACTGCTCAGAAAACTTCATATCTGACTGCACAATTACTCCCAGGTCTTTTTCATTTTCTACCACCTTAAGTGTAGTACCACATAGTTGGTACGTTTCTCTGGGGTTATTTCTACCCATATGCAGTACTTTGCATTTGTCAAGGTTGAACTTCAGTTGCCACTTCTTAGCCCATCTGCCCAAATTATCTAGATCCTGTTGCAGTAGCACACTGCCATTACTGTCATTAACAACCCTGCCAACCTTTGTGTCATCTGCAAACTTCGACATTAAGCCTGATATACCTTCATCAATATCATTGATAAATACACAAAACAACAGTGGACCCAACACCGAACCCTGTGGGACTCCACTAATAACATTAGTCCACGAAGAGCAGCACCCATTGATTACCACCCTCTGTCTTCTCCCACTTAACCATCCTTTTATCCATTGTAGCAACTTACCCTTAATACCATTCTGCTCCAATTTGTACAGTAGTCTTCCATGCGCAACAGTGTCAAAAGCTTTCCTGAAATCCAAGTATATGATATCAAAATTATTTTTTGCATCCAGTTCCTTTGTGACCACATCATAATAACCAATCAAATTTGTCAGACAAGACTTTCCCTTAACAAACCCATGCTGTGTTTGAGTTATCGCTGCAGTCTTGTCTAGATGATCCTGCAATGCATCTTTAACCAGCGACTCCATTATTTTACCCGGAACAGAAGTTAAACTAACTGGTCTGTAATTACTCGTGTCACCCTTCGATCCACCTTTGTGAATTGGGGACACATTTGCACATCTCCAGTCCGTGGGAACCTCCCCTGAGTCCAAGGATGCTCTCATAATTATGGCTAAGGGTTTGCTTAGTTGCTTTGCCGCCTCCTTTAAAATAACTGGATAGATCCCATCCACCCCAGGTGCCTTTCTTATGTTTAACTTCAACAATTTCTCCTCCACTTTGCTCTCAGTTATTACAAAATCATTAAGCACACTGCTACAATTTGATAACCTTCTTCCATTTTCAAATTGTAATAATTCCAGATGAGTGAACGACGTTTAATTAACCAGATTGAGATAATCTTAATAACTACCACCACCTCAGATAAGATAAAAATCAAACCGCTGGCAGAAAGGACACGGCAAATATTTTAACTAATAACGCTGGGCGCCAATAAGACCCAAAAGTGGGGTAGACGGAAAGTGAATACCCATTATTGAATATTGTATCATGACCTTGAACCTCTTCAGCATATTAGAGCTTTGAATCCCTTCCAAAACCAGTCTACAGCTTACATCTACTTTCGATTGAAAATGGACTTGAGTCTGACATTTCCTGTATGTCGCAAATAACATAATGTTTTTCGAGCGATTGCAAAAACGATCCCTTGAAAATATTTTGTGACCAACAAAAAGACTGCGACTTCCAGTTTACAGAGTAAATAAACCTTGAGAAATCCGTTCATCTCATCCTGAGAGTTTCCAAATGAGTCACACTTGCAAGAATCCTCAGTAAGCTCCTCAAATCGTGGACGTTATTTGAATCCATACTTTTCTAAATGGATGGTGACAAACAAGGCTGCTCAGTCATTTATATCTCTATGTTATCTGAACATGACATTGAAAAAAAAAAAGGAGAGGGAAATAATTATGTACAAGATTATTCCAGAGATGACGTCTACAGAAAGTGTCCTTAACGCAACTTTCAATTCGAAACTCTAGGTGCCGATAAACGAACAAAAAAGAGAAAATGAAATAAAGCAACGCTTATCTACAGTACAACACTTGTTTATTTGTTATTCGGAAATCAGCTAAGAGGAGTCATCACATTTATTATCTTAGACGGTGTCATCAGAACATTGGAAAGCAACAGTGAAAAGAATAGGAAACATGGAAATTGTGTAAAGCCAATCGCGTTCAGCATTTTCTGTTTGCTGGACGAAAAACCAGAGTTTCCGGGAGAAAAAACATGCTGTCCTCGCCTGAGAGCGACTAACTGAGCCACATCGTAAAAAAAAGCTCGTAAAAATTCCTCACATCAACGACGGGACTCGAAATCGTGTCTTTTCCATCATTTGTGGGGAGGACTGTGAGTCTGCCAACTGTGCTACCCATGAAGGCCTCGTTGTGAAAATGGCTCATAAAAATTCCTCGCGTTAGCAACGGGATTGGAACTAACTTTTCCACCCGTTGTGGGGAGGATGGTGATTATTCCAACTGTGCTACTCACGATGGCGCATTCAACATTAGTTTCATTACTCAGTATTATCTGTTCAAAATCATAACCGGTTGATATGATTTTACTTCATTCAAGTAAAATGAAAATTATTGGTTTCAAATTATAATAGATTTCTTTTAGTGATTGTTTCACAAGAAGGATATTGATATTCTTGGTTTTTCAAGGAGATATACTAAATTCTAACAGACATTTTCCTTGAAACACTAATTACCTTACAAGGAAACTCTAATTCCCTTTCATGACTCGATCTCATTAGAAATAGGTCAAGTGGAAAAAGGTGAAGTTAACCCACAGATAGCATAAAAAACCAAAAGAAAATTGAAATTATGGAAATGTAGTTCTCAAAAAATAATCATAAAATAAAATAAATAAATAAACCAGACAACTGGAAAAAGACTCCTAGTCCAATTTTTAGGATTTATCCAACTAAACATTTATTGAATCTTTCAAATTTATTGTAATTCTAAGTTTAAAAGTATCATAATGAAATGGTGCATGAATAGAGGTGCATACTTAACATTTATTTTTAGTTACACGACTCTGTACATATTTGTTGACATTAGGTGAGTAAACCAAAATGGCTGCTTTATTGAAAAGTGGACAGAAAGTACGCGATTATCCGATTTTTGCACCCCAAAGGGAGCTTTTAATGAAATTACAACACCCAACACTGACGTCTACACAGATCAGTGGTTATATCGTTACGGATGGGAAGTGCTTACTCATCCACTACGCAGTCCTAGCCTTGCCCCTTTTGACTTTCGTCTGTTCAGACCTCTCAAAAACATCTGTTGAGGAAGTTAAACGATGCATCTAAATTTGGTTGAATAGAAATGCCCCTGTTTTTGTGACAGATACAATCGCACTTGTGAAACGATTGGACATGTAGTTGATCGTGATGAGTGCGGTATCCAAAAGTAGTGGATTGATGTGGTTTCATATATATGTCGTTTCATTATTCTCTGATTAAATGTCTTTTTTCACAAAAGCATCTGGAATCTTACTTTTCAAACAACTCATACTAATCAGGGTAAAGCGAAAACTCACTGGAAAAATTCTCACGATTAAAGAATTTGACAGCTATTTGAACTTGGGTTGTTGTAATACGGTTTTAGGAGTATCAGCAACTAAGGCCATATTGGTCGATTTTCTGACTGCTGGACGAAAAACCCGAGTTTCCAAGAAAAAACCATGCTACCCTTGCCTGAGATCAACTAACTCAGCCACATTGTGAAAAAGGCCAATAAAAAAAGCCTCACGTCATCGATGGGACTCGAACTATTGTCTTTTCCACCCGGTGTGCACCCTGAACTTGGGAGATGTTCAATAACTATTGTACATCTCCCAATATTGAATACCAGTTCCACGTCCCCTGTTACAAAAACACAAGGACCAACTTAACATGTAATTATAATTATAAAAGTCTGGCACTAAACTACTTATTTCAAAACCTCTATGTAAAATCTATTGGATATTACAAAACTATCCTATCTAGAGCACAATGTCATTAAAAAATAAAATATAACTTGTAATAAAGATCCAACGAGTGTTTTTCTTGCACGATTGTGAATATAATTGTATTTTTACGCCAGAGGAGCTTCAAAAAGTAGTCTTTCTGAGTGTTTCCTGTGCTAAATTTCACAGGAAAATTGTGATAAAATTCTAAACGTATTATTTCAAATGGATTTCTCAAACTATTTCTAAGAATGTGAAGAAAAAAACTTTGTGCAATGGAATATTTTGGCCATTGATGTGAAAGAGCTGGTTTGACAATGATGGGGAAAACCGATTCGATTTCCGCTAATGTCTTGGTGTGGTCGAGATTGACAAACTCATAGAGGGGAAGAAAGGGTTATGGAAAGTAACATAAGATGAAAACAAAACAAAACATAAACAGGTTATCAGAGCACTGACAAGGCTAAATTAATACAAAAAACCCCTGATTAATAATTTTTAGGTTTTATATTATCCTATTACTGAACTTGGAACTTAATACGAGTTGTATTCTTTACGCAAAAAAAATATTATGAAATTTAAACGAATCCATAATGAGGAATGTTAATGCATTCATGATGTTCGACAAATTAGTATTCAGACTGACTATCTCCACTCCCTTCGCTCTATCCCACACTCCTACAGATGACTACAACCATATAGAACGTTGTCTGCGATTAATACTGGTTTTCTCTACTTCCGTGGCGTGGTTGGTGCAAGTGAGATGAATGAATAATATCCACACCTGTTTAGTTCGACCTTAGTTCGTCACGTGAGTGGCTCTATCCTTGACGGTTGCTGAGAACATCTGTAAACCAGCACACAAAGAACTGTCATATGTCTGATAATCCCAGGATGTTTTTGTTTTGAACGAAGAGCAACCGCTAGAGGCTGGCGAGTGTAAATATCATTATGGTATTTCCTTTATAAAATTACAATGTAAGACTTAATACACCTATGTATGCGCTGTATATTAATAACAGAAACGCAGTAGAAATCCTGAAGGACACTTCTTTTCAAGAGCAACCGTGTTGAAAGAGTCACTTTCGAAGCTGTTAATCCAATAAATTTCTATAAACGACTTCACAATTTTCTTAAGAGTTTAATCTTACAGTTACAATATACTTAATTTTATTAAAAAATCAGTTGCCTAATTAATGGACAAACCTATATTTTATCTTCGCATTACAAAAGATTGTATAAAATCACTGTGTTGGAGCATTTGTTCAGACGTTTACAATCAAATCGACTTCCTTGATATAGAATTCAGACCACTGCTCTATAAATTGCCTTATTATTGTAATCTTCAGATAATAAAGACTTTTTCACATTATTGGTCAAGGTCCTTAGTGATCAAAATATAAATAAATAGTGAGTAGGACTTTATCTATACTGGGGATGGCTGTAGAGAATACTGATGTTTCCATGCTCATAATGGTAGCACTACGATTCATCTCCACAATCTGCTTCGGGAAACGTGATATTCCCAATGTTAAATCATAGAGTTGCTTTCACAAAGATCCATGCGTACGTCTTCTGATCGTATTCAAAACATTTGAACTCCGATATACATTATACACACCCTAGCTTAATATAGTGGTTTCCAAACTTTACATAAAATATTCCCTTTAAATGGACAAGATTTTCATTGTCCCTCTCTGTGTCGCATAACGGTTTTAATCACCGTCATCCCACATCAGGTGGAAAAGGCCTGAGTTGGAATCCCGTCAATGATACGAACAATTTTCATGGGCTTTTTCACAACGTGACTGAGTTAGTAGGTCTTTTTTTGTCCCGTAAACTAGGGATTTTCATCCAGCAAATCAACTGAAGAATGCACACAGTTACAGACAAATGTACTGATGCCTCGTAGGCCTTAGTTTCATTGCGTCCCCTTCTTTGCATTCATTAATTGAATTTCTTATCCAGACCATTCGTTCTTGCCCACCTTACGGACTAGTGAATTATGCCTCACTAAAGGGCACACTCTCACAGTTCAATTATTGTTTGAAGATGTGTTTCAAGCTTTCGAATGAGGAAGGAATATATTCCTCCCTTCAAGATTCCATTTCTATCTTACTGTATTGCTCACAGATAGTGTCCTCATTGCTGTCAATATTATAGTTAGTGCTGCTTTTCTGTTCTTTTCTTGATAGAGTATTTTTATCTGCAAAAATATGGAAAATTAAATTTATTATAATATACATTTATTAACCAAAGTAGAAAATAAGAGGATAATCATTTTACACATAAATAATTTAAATATCTAGGCATAAATTAAAAAGAAATATGTTCTTTATGAGAACGTCATACAAAGAAAGAACCAAGATGCGGCTTTATCAAATTTACATAACAAAAACTTTGTTTCTTTATACATTTTTCTTATATACTTAGTACGTTTCAAACTTCAGGTAATGCCATCTGTTAGGTTAGCAACATTTTCAATGTACCCTCCCTCCCTTCCTCACACATGAATAACTGAATTTTTCAACCAGGATATCATAAACCACACCCGTTTGCATTATAGTATCAACACTGGCATTCACTACTTTTGCTATCTCAAGAAATATTTCTCATCAGTTTATTAGACCAATTGAGTTACCTTACCTGGATAAAGTAAAAACAGTTGCATCGTTATTATCGTCATCTTGCTGTACTGCCCTGCGTTGGACTGTAACCTTCTTTTTGTCTACATCACTAGTAAAATAATTGTTTGCCTCAGTCAATGATTCCCGTAAACCATTTGCATGCTTTGAAATACACTCAACTAACCTATATCAGAATTCATGCAATGTTGATTACAGTTATCTTTAAACAGGTTTGATCGAACTTGGGATGCAAGTTTCGAAATTAGAGCTAGGAAGAGACGTGTCTGAAGATTGGGATGTTTTAACTATAAGCAGTACTGGAAATTGAAAATATTGACAACTGGAATACTAATATTTAGCAATAAAATAACAAAATATATTTCTTGTCAAAGTTTATCCAACATGGAAACAATAATTATCGTTCGTATTGGTATTCGGGGCAATAATTAATAACGAATCTATGCGACTTTGATCGGTAACCATTTTTACCGATCAAATTCACATACTTAACACTTTTGGAAGAAAATGGAAGTTAAAAATCAAATTTTTAACTTCCATTTTTACAGTATTCCAAAGCATGCAGCAACCAAAAACTTCCTCTTTGTGGTTGCTGTTTGTAAAGTTCTAAAGCTATAAGAATACCACAGGGTTTTTCTAAAGTTCCTTTAGAAAAGTGCTATGGTATCCTGGAATTTCGTTTGTGCATTCTAAATGCTGTATTCTCCTTTTGGGCTAACTGTGGTTCACGACATTTATAGTAGTAACGTCATAGCAAAGTGCTGTTTAGATATGTGGAGTATAGTCAACGCTGTTGCGTTAGATTTCTCTATATGTCCTTAGTATTCTGTTAACGCCAATGCTGTCAACAATCACTGGGGTGGGGGGATCTACAGTGTGTAGCAGAACAATCCATCACCCACTTTAGCTTAAGGTCTCCAAAGGAAAATGCTGTCCGATTTAGACTCCAAAAGAGGTTGATGTCTTTCACCGACAACGACTCGCCTTACAAGATTTTTTGGCAGAACACTCCCCGTGATACAGGAAAACTAGGCGTACTTCGACAGGAGGAATCCAGTCCGCTGTCTGTGGTCTTTCTGTGATTTATACCAACTAATCGGTTACCAATACTGAATTTATATTAATTAGTGTACAAAAATTAATTACATGTAGAAGGTTAACGAAGGTAACTCTTCGGCATATGACAAATTAAATGTGAATATTTATACTCTTTAAATAAAATATTTTCCTCACCATTATAGACAATCAAGAAATCTATTGAATCCACATATCAAGGCAAACTGGATTCTGAATATCATTAATCTCTAGCCACAAATAATAGAATCTGAAAGGCCAGAGTAAGCAATTTCTTGCGTTTAGGTCTTTTATTGGTGTCCGCCTCTTAAAAGGTCAAGTATAAAACATAAAACACACCCTCCGTGCTCTCCAGAATGCAGCCGTAGTTCACAAGGATGGATACTCAAGCGCTGACCACAAATGGAATAATAATGACTATGGTGGTTACAGCAACGAGACAAAGAAGCCTTTCCTAAGTCTATAGAAATGATTCGTGTTGAGAAACTGGTTTACTGACCACTTAAGCCTACCAACGCCCAGGTAACCTTCAGTTGGTAAGATAAGTTTTTGTGGTAGTCGCTGCAGGAGTTATTTGAAGAAATTAAAAAAAAAATTAAAATCAAAATCAAAATAGTGCGACATTATCATTGGCAGGCCTTCGTACCTGCCACCCTAAAGAAACTATCTCCTTTTATCGTTGACAGTTTTTTTTTTGTTTGTTTTTTTTCCAAGTTTATTTACTTTTTTTTTCTGTAATTCCAAGTTAGCCTCTAATAAATATTGGCAGCTGATTTATATTTCAGTCATCGTACACCTACTTCATCAAATGTTGTATAATAAATGGAAATTACAATTTTTTTACTTCGCGAGACTTGCGACAGTCATGACATCTGGCGTCAACTAAGATATCCATATTTATAAATGCTAATTATATATCATTTACAACAATAATAATTGTTGCACTTTTTTTTACTGTTTTTATTTATTGATAAAATTATTATTGGTGTAGGAACTATAGGGAAACTGATAAAAATATATTTAACCGTAAATGGTATCACGTTAAGATTTAAAGTCAACTTCAATTCGATTTAAGAAAATTGCAAGGCTTTCTTTTGTAACTCCCAAATTAACTGGCGTAAGATTACTTTTTTTTGCAAATTTACTATTTGATAAACTATTATATATTTTTGAAATATTTATTAATGCTTTAAAGAAACATTAAAAATTTTAAAAGTAACAAAATATTTGTTATAAATATAACGATATAGAGAAATTTAAAAAATAGCTTTTAGTTGTAATAGAATATAATTCAACATTTGTTTAATTTTAGAATGTAAAAATACGTTTGTTTAAAATATATATATTTTTTTGTTTCCTATAGATTCTGTTTCAGTTGAGAAAAATGAGGAAGAAAATCTCTTTACAGTAGCTAACCTTTCACAAGTCGCAGACTTAAGACCCTTAGTAGCCTATTATATGAAATTCATACTTTCACCACTAGATGGCACGAGCAAGTAGTTAAACCACAGTACACTTCGAAATATTCCATGTCTGAAATAAATATCTGGAAATGTTCTTTGATCAGATCTCTTCTGCTTCAGAAACTTCAAAATTATTATAACTAATAAGAATTGTGAATTTATTTATGTAATTTTGGAAAGAATATTCAATAAAATACTTTTAGATTATTAAAATGTATTTATTTTATTATATTTGTTTTTAAATGTTAATGTACTAGTAATCCTCCAACACATAAGCCATCCATGGAATTTGCCTATGTACTTGAATTACGTTTCTCTTGTCCAGCGCCTGCAAGTACCAGTCACGTTTTTGCATTTCTTGAATACCTTTGTACACCTTTCAAGAAAAGTAATGATTTTATTATTAAGAAATCATAAAATAATGATAACTGATCACTTATATCGGCTGCCACATAATCAAGTTGTGAATTATACCACAGACACCAGTGACTTCACTGGCGTAAAAATAATTAGACACAAACAGAATTGGAGAATATGAATGGATAGAATTACCAATCAACAGATTTGCTGTCTCAACAAAATCTCTCACATTGACAAACTGGTTGACTCTGACGTCAAGTATTTTGATCAACCAATGGAAGGATTAAGCAGCCACTTTTTACTATTTTCTATGATAGCGCTTAGAAATAATTTGAAAGTTTAAATTAATGTCTTGGAACAATGGGCTGATTAAACTAATGGCAAAGCCTGACGTTGCCGAGTGATCAGGAGCGCGAGTGCAGTAGCACACGCTCTTCGTATTCAGCAGTCACACGCCCGTGACTGCTAAATACGATTAACATTGGTATTGATTGATTTATTGTAAACTCCACTGACCTGGTGGTCGTGCCGGAGTATAAACAAGAAATTTTGTTGTTTGGTCCTTGACGTTTGTGCAGACATTCTCTTAGGTATGAAAAATTAGGAATTGCAACCTGGGAATTTAAAATGCTGATGGAACCGATATTTAGATGAACACGCAACCGACGAACGTCGGTTACGTGTTCATCTAATACCTTTCGTGTTTTAGGTTTCATAAAAGAAATTACGAGATAGCAGATCATTCACTCCACTCATTTAAGTTACAACTTACTAAAAGTAAGAATAAAAGTTAGTTATGTGTGGGACGTACAGAGTGCATTCTCATTTTCCTATGCAGTTCTATATTCATAATGCTCATCAAGGAACTCATCCAACTCGATGCATGTGGATAAATTTAAATTAATTGCATGCATTGTTAATATATTATTATGCTTGTTTTTTTGTTTTTTTTTTATTATCCACATATAAAAATTATTTAAAAATCCCACACGGTAATGTCCAAAGGTTAAGCAACAACCTAAATTTTATCCAAAACTCCATAATAATAGTTGTGATTTTGCCATAGGATGACTGATATACAGTGTTTTCACAACTACATACTCGAATGGAAAGTGCCTTTGAACCTTTAGAGGGAGAGTCCAGTACTTGGATTTTGCACTTTTTATATACGTTTATTTCATATCAAATCACATATTAAATATCCTCTGTCTTTTTAAATATTTATTATTCATACGGAGTGTCTTTTTAGTTCTTGTTTGTTGTTTAACTTTTGAACTCAAGTGCTGTAACCAACATCAGCCAAAGAAGATGCTATTATTCTCTTTTCTTAGAAATGTACGCATCGTGATGCCAGGTCTGACCAAACAACCAGTAAAATTCTTAAATAAAAAACAAAAAAACTGTGCGGAGGCGCATTGCCATGATGCAAAATCCTCTTTCACTGACCGGGAGTGTTAATAAATCATGTTTTGTTTAATCATCCTTGCCTCTTAGCCATTCTCTTGCTACACGTTATCCACAGCACGAGGTTTATAGTAAAAGAGCCATAGTTTTTCGGCATTCTGAGGTCTAACTTATAGGAGAAGTTCAGAGTGAATAAACACAACACCAATTCGACGTTGCGAATCTATTCCCCACGTTTCAGAATAGATCTTGAGAACACTAGATTGTTGTCCTAATATATAAACCACTAGTCGATTATATAAAACACAGGCGTTTTCTGAAACATCAATATTAATGAATAAACTTGCCCGGAAACCTTATTCTTCACATGGCATTTTGAATATTAACAGTCGAATGTCTTAATCTCCATTTGAAGAACGATGTCCAGACGAATCCTTGTGGAACAGAATACAAGCAAAGAACACATGCAAGCTGGCTACGTAAGATGTAGTTTAAACAAGACATTCCAAATCGGCGTTCCGCGGCACAGCGCTACGCGGCAAGGTTAGGAATTAATCTATCGAGTCTAACTGCAGGCGTAACAAAATGTTGTAAACAGCGGGTTCATACAACCAAGTGTATTTGTCTGTAAATTGCATGTGTTCTCTAGTCTGGCTGTTTAGCTGGATGGAAAAATACGAATTAATGTGATAAAAAATTTTGCTCTCCTCGCCTGAGACCGACTAACTCAGCCACAGAGGGGAAAAAAAGCCTATAAAATTCTTTCCATTCTATTCGTAAAGCTGACACAGCTTTCAGACTTCTGGTTGAACTACACTGGTGTTCAAAGAAAGTACATCACCTAGGAATTTCACATTTCTAACCCTTTTTCGCGATGGCATGTGACATTAATGACTAGCATCACAAATAGAAATATAAACAAAAGATATTTATTAATAGTTAAGGCAAAGCTAACTAATATTTGACAGGTGCTCTCAAAATATTATAAAATGGAGTTTTGGTAAACACGACAATTATGGCGGAAATGTTATCAGAAGCGCTCAATTTGCTTCAGTTTATCATTTTAAATGGAAAACAAAATGAAAAGTTCACCAGGTGGAAACTAATATTTAGTTGAACCGCCTCTGGCCCTGATGACAGCAGCACACTGTCGAGGCATTGACAAGATCAATTTCTGAAGGTAATTAACTGATAGTTCGTGGTTCCAAACACCAATTATGGCTTCCTGAAATTCACGAAGTGTCTTTGGTTTCTTTCTGGCACACATGATGCCAACAGTTCTCTGTATGATTCAGGTACGGCCGGGTTGTTTCCTGGCCAGCTATCAGTTGTAATGGACCGTTCTTCCAACCATTTTTTCACCTCTAACAAATGTAAACACATTACTGTGGGACCTCTAATGCATAAATGAAGCTAAAATAACTACAGAAGTCCCTACTTACACTTTTCGCCCGATGACAAGGAGCAGAGTTGTCCTGAAAGATGCAGTTACTTGGCAGGTTGAAATGGTCTTTAATGGTTAGCAGCAATTTGCCTTCCAATATATCCAGGTATCCATTGGCATTTACCATAACCAGTATTCTTAAGTTTGGAAAGAAATCTACTCACTGTCGACGGATTACAAGACACCATAAGCATTATGACGGGAAGAACGTCCTTCCTCACGTAAATAGCACTCTTTCTTCGCGGTATCAGCTGCACGTAACTCGCCATCCTGACACAAGCAAGGAATGACTGCAACTCTTTCAGAGCGTGCTTATATACCATACAAATTTACACATTTTTCCCATCGCTGGGGCGCCTCCGTAGCCAGGTGGGCAGGAGCGGCAGTGCGTAGCACACGCTTCTTGATTAGACCGGGGTTCGAGCCCATGACCACTAAATATGGAGGATGCGGAAAGGTCAGGGAATTACCAGAGCATATCCCGGGAGCAATATGGCTTTAGTTGCTAATGCTCCTAAAAACCAAATAACAACAACAACAATCCATCGCTAGATGAGGCTACGGATACCGCTTTTGTAGAAGTGGTGAGGTTGGTCTTTGAACCATGACTCCGTTGCAGAAATGAGTGTCTCGTCGTCAGGGAAGTGGGTACCCCGAAGAAATGATTTGAGGGAAGGAAAGGAAACAAGAAGAAGTCCGATGGCGGAAGGTCGGGTGAGTAGGCTGGATGGGGCAGTATTTCATATCCACAAGTGGCCACTTGTGTTGTTGCAATTTCAGAAGTGTGAACTGGGGCATTGTCTTGAAACATTCTCACACCTTTGGACAGTATTCCACGCCTACATATTTTGATTTTTCTCCCGTAATTTTGTGAGTAAGTTGGCATAATAGGCACCTGTAATTGTTCTACCTTTCGGCAGGTAATCAGTCATTATTACGCCTTTCTCATCCCTTGCCTTCTTGGGCGGTGGGGAACCACGATGTCGCCATTCCATGGACTGCTTTTTACTTTCAGGGTCGAAATGGTGTATCCATCTTTCATCCTGAGTGATTAGAAGAGCGTAAAAGTCTTCCTCATTTTTTGGCACAGAGCTAACAACTCTTGTGATTTCTGTTGTCGATCAGCCTTCTGGAAACCAGTCAATAATCGGGGAATCCATCTTGCACTCAATTTCCGTAAATGGAGTTGGTCACGAAGGACTGTTTCAT
The DNA here is from genome assembly GCF_048544385.1 of Mastigoproctus giganteus. Classification (NCBI taxonomy): domain Eukaryota; kingdom Metazoa; phylum Arthropoda; class Arachnida; order Uropygi; family Thelyphonidae; genus Mastigoproctus; species Mastigoproctus giganteus. The sequence continues at coordinate 33,560,476 of NC_143575.1, read as the reverse complement.
CAGAGCCCACACTAATCTTCACCTCCTGAGACAATTCACGCACAGATATCCGGCGATCTTCCATGATTGACGACTCCACTTTTCTGATCGTGCTGTCATCAATGACTAAATGGGGACGACCTGGAATGGGCTCAGATTCTACCGATGTCCGACACACACCTAAACTGTTTATGCCAGTGCTTCACAATGGCTTCATCCTTATATACAGCAGTCATTTCCTCGTGGATTTCTTTAGATTTCCTCTTCAAGAACAGATACTGGATTACAGCTCTAGCTTCAACTTTGTCCACGTTCAGCTCTGTAAGAAAAAAACTAATTAAGACACAGGGCTGAAATTTTACACCTTTCGTACAGAGATATGTATGATGAAACACACAAAATATCATGACTCTGCGATATATGTAAGTAGGTGAGGGCGATTCTTTATTGAACCACCCTCGTACTTACGTTATTCGGACGATAATTACCATTTTTAGGAGTAATGCACTTTCTTTGAACACTAGTGTATCTATGAACAAATAGCCATTTGTTCATCGATAGTTCTGAAAAATCGATAGCTCTCACTGCCTCTGGGAAAGTTACTCAGGTTAATAACATTTGTGCGATTTTTAGCTTTCTGATACATATTCCACCAACAGAAACGTAGCATCAGCATATACAGTAGTTAGTAAAAATTCTCCAAATTGTACTCAGAGCACGTAAATTAGAAAGAAACATAGAAATATCAACCTAAACAAATTTTTGCTGCACAACATAATTATCTTGTTTGTATCAAATTCCACGGTCAAATAACTGTACTACCAATCCCTCGGGGACGTTGCTAATAACGAATTCCACATAGGAATTAATGAAATAATTGAACTGGTTTCAAATATTGCTTGGAGGGTTCCACTAATGAAAAATTTCAAAACTAATGTAACATTTCGAAACAGTGTTATCTTAATAACCTTAGCTACGAAGTGATACACTATGTAACAAAAATAACAAAATGGCCAGGTTACCAAATCTAAAAGAGGAACAACTAGTGTATTCAAGCACGTATTCACACTTGTATAGACTATAATTTCCACCATACTGTATGATTTCCACCACAAGGGGTTTAATCATAATTAAGTGAAATGGCTGCTTCAGATACGATGTTTCCAGCAATGGCAGTCCAAAAATTTAACCCGTTTTCATATTGTTTTAAAAAACCTTTTTTCATACATTTCACCTTTAGAGTTCATATATTCGAGCTGTGGAGGTTTGTTTTTTTATATTATCTGTCTCCTATTTAACTTGACAATTTTAATTATAATTTTATCTATCCTTTTTGGTTAGTAATAAACTCCCCACTTGCGCACCTGACTAGTATCTACTCAGAAAATTTCAGGTTCGGGGAACTACTCTAAGTATATATATATATATTTTATTCCCCTTCAGATAGGCTGGTATTCAGAACAACAAAAACTACACACATATTGGATAAGAATAGTTTATTGTACATATTTACAAAGATACATCAACACAAAAGAAATTTATTAAACTCATGACCAAATAAATTTAATTTCACCTATTTAGAACTGAATGAATATGAGCAAAGGTATATTTGCCTATCTCAAATCTCCTCTCTTTTAAACTAACAAAATAATAATGTTTCTACTTCCTTACTCCTGAGTTCAATTGACTTTCAAAAGAATCTGTTAACATTCTCCTTTCATTACAAAACAATTCTTACTCCAGATTGATAAAGCTCCTATACTCTTAATTTCAGTATAAATCATTACTCCGTTTTCTAACAGATTATAGCCTTCAACCTTCTCTAATCTAGGTAATTACACCACTATCAAATTTCTACAATTAACTACTTTCACATTTGAGGGTTACTGACATCCGTCTATTCCCTCTATCCCCCTTCCAAAATTCATACTTAGTCATTCACTTATTTAACCAAATATTAACAGGTATCAATCACTTCAAAAATTTTATATATATTTATTCCCTTCCAAAATGTATTTATATATATTGACTTGCCCTGGCTAATGTCCTTTAGTTCATACCGTTCATTAACTTATTCATTACAATATAGTACTTATACATATTTCACAGCGTTTAGTCAAAAGTTCTGATAAATTGGTTATCGGGTGTCTATAGTTTTTGTGTGATGGTGAGAGTACTTAAGTAAAGTAATCACTTACTTAGATAACTTGGCAGACTTCGCGGTACATCCTTCATCCTTCTCTAAGCGAGTAGTGGATCTTTTCCATCTGGGTCGCATCTCACAATGGGGGAGTTCGACATAAGATACTGGATTCCTTCTTGGGTCTCGGGTACCTTTATTTCTTAAGAACGCATTATTTTCATCTGATCAGAATGGCTGTACTCTTTTTTGTCCGGCTTCGGATTTCATCAGCTCCAGAATAATTGCTCTCTGGAATATCAGGCAATATCGTTCCTTGATAATGGAGTTAACTCCTTCTCATATACTTTAAGGATCTTGCAAAATTTCCCCTTTCTCTACGGCACGTGTTCTTCATCTCTATCACTCCTTCACTTCGAAACTCAGTCTACCTTTGATTGGTTGACTAACTGTTTGACCGTCTGTCTGACTGACTGTCTGACCGACTTCTGCATCTCAACTTCATCTTTCCACTTACTGGACTGCCTCTCTCACTAACTTATTAAATCAACAACTTAACTGTTCACTTTCATCTTAGAACTTATCTACCCGTCTTACTAACTGACTACACATTAAAACTTAGCCACTTTTCTCCACTGGCTACCCCATCTAAAGAAACTCTTTCTTTTCTTTTTCTTCTCCAACTCTGACTCACTAACTCATTTCCAAAAATCTCCACTTTTTGTCTCTCTCTCCGAACCCCTTCATTCTCTTTTTGTTCTACTCCTCCCACATCTTACTCCCAAGTCCGCCACGCCTGTTACCAGTGGCTCCCTCCAATCTTATACTCATCTTCGGATTTCTTCTCCTTTCATTCGTTAGAAGACCCTTACTCAGCCTGCCCAGAAACATGTGTTTCAATACTCCCCCTTTTACTATTCTACCAGATTTGCTCCCTTATGGCGTGCCCTTTGATGTTTGCCGATTGTCCCAAATAAAAACGCTCCTCTCTCATCTAACGCCTTTGACCCTGTAACGTTTTAAAATCACAAAAAACTCACATTTAGTGACCACAGCATTTATTTAAGGAAACCTAAATGCTGGTCAAGAAACCACTTCCTGTTTGCGCCTGACGGTATCCTGTTTGAAGTGACTTTCCCTACTAAGTTCGACCCCGCATAAATCTTAATTCGTCCGTTTGTGCTTGGACCCATGCTGCTTTACAATAGTTTTCTTTGTTTATTCCCCGCTTATAACGGAAGTTAATGGCTCAGATGCTGCCTTTATTTCTTACAACCCATTAAATTTATATTTCATACTGAATAATTCTTATTATTGAAATCAGACTAGCAACAAGAATTCCTGTTCCTTATTAATAAAACCAACTTCTTATTACTTTTATTCTGTAAGATTTTGTATCTTACAGAGCATTAGTGTCTTGTCGGTTTTATGGGGTACCGAATTTTTTATTATAACTACGAGCGAATGGCATTTAAACTACTTTTAATATTTAAAATAATGATGGTACACAAAATATCATTGCTGAGTGGTGGGCAAATAGGATAAAAGTAAGTAAAGATTTGCCTTAATTTAATAATAATAATAATAATAGGAAAGAAAAGGCGGTACAGAAAATTATATTCTTTCAAATCGTACAAACATTATGTAGTAACCAATTCTGGTGGACCCCTGCCCAGTCTAATACATTAATAAATGATAGACCATTCATTGTTGCCTTTTTTAAAGCTTCAGGCTTCAAATTTTATAAGACCCAGTGACTGCCCTATGATCTATTTAACCTACAAATAAATCTCGATTGGTCTCCCAGGGAAGAACGACTTTGTTGAACACGACCAGGTAGCTTCGTTCAGCTACCCAGCTATAAATGCAAAAGGAATTAATTATTTTTACAAGCACTCAATATGTGTTCGTTCTCCTATACATTATTATTTCATTATTTTCTTCGATCAATCATTAATTTCTTCAAAATATTCCTGCGGTGCTATTTTAATTTTATAATAATTGTATCATTTTATGTTGCCTTTTTTAATATTTGTAGTAGTGTTCAGACTTTCCTTTCTATAAGAGATAAACGAAAACATGCTTTAAAAAAAAATGCTTTTTAAAAAAAATAAATAAACTGATCACCACTAGAAGCGCTAGTGTCAACGTAAAGCCAGGAATGTCTTTTGGTATTGAAGTTAACGAAGAACTGAGATATTACGTCACTGAACACGTGATTCTCAGTTTGGATTTGTTATAATGCCTGATTTCACGAGAACTTAATGTGAAATGAATATCTTTAGTTTCATTGCAGCATAATAATCGAAGTCAGTTTATTATTATTATTTATTTATTATCATTGTTTTTTTAAATGTATATTAATTTATAATTTTTAAAAGGATTATTCGTGACCGTTTGAAGCGCTAGTGGCAACATAAAGGCAGCAATTGAATTTTAATTGAAGTTAATGAGTGATAATACGTCACTGCACACGTGATTCTCAGTATGAAAGTATTATCACGCGTGATTTCACGAGAACTGTATGTAAAAATGTTTAATTTCACTGCAGCAAAATAATCGAAGTGAATTTATTTTATTATTATTATTATTATTCCATTTATTATTATTATTATTATTATTATTATATTTATTTTATTTTATTATTATTTTTTTGAAAATGCCAATTCAATTAACCACCCGTATACATATTTAGAAAAACTTTAGAATGACGTGATTTCAATACTTAATTTACTTAACATGACGTGGGCTTTGAAATTACAAAATACCATGAAAACTTACCTTTGTAACGACATTTTGTAATGGAGAGAAATTATTAAGTGCCTTAATTACCAAAGTGAGGAAAATCACAGAAGACATGCGCAAGCTGAAATGAATCAGACAGGAAGAGAGAAAAGCAAAGGGAAAATAAATTCGCCCACCTATTAAATTAGTTAACACAAAATTAGGTCATGAAACTTCCTCGGGCTGGTGGTTACAGAGGCTTAGCCCCTCCCCCCACTTCCCCCTTCTGGAAATTCCACTCATATTTCTACTCAGCAGGTACAGAGAAAACCGACAGTATACAAACTTTTGTATTCACAATCCATAGCAGAAGTTAATGTAAGGCTGGAGCCCCAGACTGGTTTTAACTTGTCTCCACAGTAAACCAGAGCTTTGTTTTTCTTGCTCAAAATGTTGCATATTGTATGATCATTACATTTCTATGGGTTTTTTTGTTGGTTTTTGATAGCTTTAATGATGCGACGCACGTCCCTGCTATAATCCACTTCCAGGCAACTTTACATCGACACAAAATTAACATGTGGTATTATCAGTATCTATTTCTGGAAAAACTACTCATGTATTTAGGAAAATTACAATGCAGCTCATATTTATATTGAAGTATGTATCCGGCCGCAGCTGAGGCCAGCACGCCTACAGATTTAGTAGGTTCAATGTCTGACTAGATCCAGTTATGCGTGGAATTGGTAATAGCGCTACTTGGCAAAGACCTCAGTTCGAATTTTGTCTTTCATGTTTCTTTCCTTATTATTATCTTAGAAACTCGCGTTTTTCATCCGATAAACAAGTAAAGCTTACTACAAAATAGATGCAATTTAAAAACATAATATATCTGATGCAAATCCATACATCGCGGAGTCGGGATAATGGAAGAGTATTGTTATGAATTACTGGTCGCACGGATGATGGCAAATTCAAAGATTTTATAACGTATTTCGACTTAGAAGAAAAGCCAGATATATGCAAATACATCAAGCTTTATAAGAAAATAAAAATTAATGGTAAAACATGGAGGGCGGCATACTGATCAATGGTGCAGCGATGAACGGGTTGCCAACTTCTGGTCAATAGGTGGTATAGTACCTTTCTTACAGCGAGTTAAAAACCATCAAGAAGCCCAGGTAACAATGATGCCCACTGGTCAACCAGAGCGCATCTAATCTTTTGGAGAAAGTGTGGAGGTGGCGGAAAGGTAGCAACGCATCTTTCAAGAGCTTCCTAAGCGTGCTCTATAAGATTGAGATAAGAAAGAGTCAAGCTGGTTTTTCAATACGGATAATCGCGTTCATCTCCGGATAGCTTTTTGCTTGTTTTTCTGGATGAAAAACCTGAGTTTCTGGGAGGGGGACCACATTTAGATGTACTCGGATACGAGCCTTTACAATGTAGAAGGACAATGACCGTAATCACGATGATAGCCATGAGGGGACAGAAATTAAACATATTTTGATCCGAATGGGTTTGCACCCAAACAAAACATAAGGTAAGAGAAATTATAGCGACTTTGCTGTTCCATCAGCCCAGTGCTCAGTTAACAACTGATAGTGAATTTTTGTACATCGTGTAGATTCAAACAAGCATTCTGTTTGACTTCGAACACAAGAGCTACCATCCTCTGCCGATTTATTATTAGTCTATAATATATATATATATATTGTGTATATTATTAATATATCATTAGCATAGTCGATAATTTGTGTAAAAATGTGCGATTATCCTATGATGTCCGAATACTTTTGACAGCATAGTATATGTCCTATGTATTTTATAATTATTAATAATTCTAAGAATTTAGCCGTCGGGAAATTGCCAATACAGGTTAACGATAGTTAACTCTAATTCAGTGAGGTATTTCATAGTCCAAAAATTTACCAAAGTGATCAAAAAAAAAAAAAAAAAACTAATGTAGCATGCAGCCAAACCATAATTATTTCCTTAAGAGAAATGATTTGATGAATGGAGTTCTAAGTGAAAGTGAAAATTACGGAAACTTTCTCAAGAGACTTTTGTAGCTGCTGTGATACACGTGTATGCAATCATGAATATTGGCATTCAGCCAAAAGATTCTTTTCCCCCTTTTCTAGGGGTCTGTTTACCTGTTTCCTCGGAAAAGCATAAGAAGTCGTATTACTAATAGCCAATCCACCGATAAACTGAAGACGAAAGTAATTTTGAATGGCAAGGAAACTCAGGCCACGAGGGAACTATTGTGTGTTGCCTGTAAATTTTCTGTGTTTAAAATCCAATATGTCGTGTGCAGATGAATAAAAAATTTTAAAAATTATAAATCTCACAAAAAAAAAAAATTTAAGAAGAAATACTGCGCATGTGCAGAACGCTAGCGATGTCCAGGAATTTTATATTACGGTGGAGTGAAGATATTTCTTATGTTCAGTTTTCTCATTTGTTCGAAAAATTTTTAAATAAGTATCACCTCCTGTTTGGTGACATCCTTTACTCTCTACTGGGATCGCATTTCACCAAACACTTTGTAACAACCAACAATTATGACAACATTACTCATATTCAAGGAAAGACACGTATTTCGTATTATGTATATGATTTTAATGTCCTTCTCTCGTATTCGAAAAGCGTCCCAGACCTGTTCGGCACCTTTAGAACCATATAACCTCGTTATACGCGTTGCCAGTCAACATGTTTACTATTGTCTTACGGTTATTATGGTATGACAATTACAATTATCGTATTAAAATGATTATCGCATTACAAAGGATTGTTGTCTGGAGTGGAATTAGAGGGATCTGTCTTTTTTCAAATTATCGAAGAAAAAAAAATATATATATATATACAGATAGAAAATTAGCATTATTCACATACATGACACACACTTAGATGTGGTAAGAGTATACGAGTATATACATTTCTGAAGGCACAAAGGCCCCCCTCACGAACTGATAGAACCTTGATGTTAGTATTGAATTGAAAGAGGATGTATCAAGAGTTAGCACGAACCCGGTTTATTTAAAGATATCAAAAAAGGTTGTTTTTCCTATAGAAAATAAACAATTATGTGCATCGCTATATCAAGCGCAAATCAGTGATTCAACTTGCCAATTCCTCAACTTCAAAAAGGAATGACCTTTTTGTTAGCTCTTCAGTTTCTTTCCATTAATTCAAAAGGACTTTCGTCTACAGTTTATCAGTGGATTGATCACTAATCATAAACCTTCTATGCTTTTCCTAGGAAAAGCTGTTTAATTTTCCCTATTTAAGCACTGGGATTATAGAATCGTACACCAAAATGGTGAGATACTGTTTACTACCCCTTCAATACAACCATTCTGGTTAATACTTGCTTGAACCGTCTTTCCTTGATTATTAAGAAGAGAGTAGGCACCTCCTTTGTAGTTTCATGACAGCAAGATAGCACTGAACGTACTGGCACTATCTACACCCTTAATTATGGTTAATTAAAATAAAAGTTGATTCTGTTTATGTTAATGATATACAGCTTGATGTCACAGAATAATGAAACCCGTGGACAGCTAGGATTAGTCTCAAATTTTTCACGGTATTATAAGCTTCAATTAGAATTATTTCAGCCACTTTGCGTTATTTATTAATAAGGTAATAAACGATCACCATGGGTCACTGGACAGTGCTGACTATTTCTCCCTTGGTTTCCTGGTAGTTATTAACAAGAATGAGTTTTACCCTCCAAATTATTGAATAGAAGCATTATCTGAAGAAATAATCCAATTGTAAAACTCGGGTGCAAAGAGTGTACCTATTGTTGAAGTCAAGGTCCAATGCAAATTGCCGCTAACACCTCGAAATATAATTATTCATAAGGATAATGGCCCACTAAATTCTCACCAGTGTCATAAGTCCCTGAACTTCAGACTCCAAAAAGGAAATTAAGTCATGCACGTTTGCCCATGCAGATCTTGGTGAAAGGTCTGAATCAGGGAATTGTAAATTAAACTCGTAACTGTCCACTAGATGTTGGCTGTGTGCATATTGATCTATCTGTTTAAGAAAGATTCCTACGGACAGTAGTGTTTGCATAAAATGGATTGACTTTTCTTTAAAGAAAATACACAGCATCAAATTAAAAGCATTTTTTTAATAGAATCTGCAAAAATAAGTCTATGAAAGATTGCTTAATGATATCTTTTCTTTGTTCATACTTCGGCACGACCATCAGGTCAGTGGAGTTTACAATAAATCAATCAATCAATAAACGTTAATCGTATTTAGTAGTCACTGGCTTGAACCCCGGCCACTCAAAGAGCGTGTATTACTGCACTTGCGCTCTTGATCACTTGGCTACGTCAGGTTGCTTCCATTGATAACTAACTCCAAGATAAAACTTTTTAATTATATTTTTTACTTATAGTTTAATCTATATTTGTGAGAAATGGAACTTGCCTCTATACATTAAAGTTGAACTATTTTTTTTTATATATATCCAAACAACAATTTCGTATTTTTAGTTACTGTACTATATACGCAGGCCCGAGAGGGGTGAGGAAGGCTACAGTATCCGGCCCTGTAATTCTTCACGGGCAAAGACATTAATATTGAACTTAAGTAATTAAACTAATTTTTAATAATCTGAAAACGATTCTACACGTAAAATAATGAAACTATTTTTATTCTATATTTTTTTCTTATTGATTTTTTATATGTTAGAATTGATATTTTATTTTTTTTTAATCTTCCCATCAACGTGTGAACACACACGAACACATGCTCTTTTTAAGGGCCCGCTCTTGACACCCCTGTATACAAGTAGACGATAACTTAATTTAATGAAAACAGGAAGTAGCCCGTACGTTCCGGCTCCCTCTATGACGACCTTCTTCAGTGGTACAAGTAAAACTAGAAATGGTTAAACCACATAATTGAACAAATGAGAAATTCACTGAAATATCTGAGAAAAAAAAACAACTAATTATAGATAATAAAGAATTAAAAATAAATTTAGCCTAAAGACAGGTTGAAAATGCCGGATATCACGAGCAGGGAGTGTGCAGAAAAATTAAGTTTCTGAAGCATTCCTTTTTTTACCAAAATTTCGCAAGCCTTCTATGATTTCGTGGAGTCAAGAGAAACTGAGTTGAACTTCGCTTTCATTCTTGGGACTATGTTTATCCTCATTTTCTTGTCAGCGAATGTCAGATAAGAAGTGAAATACGAAAAGATCGCCTCCCAGTTTATTAAGTTGTTTCGTTTTTATTGTTATTTATTTTATTTTTTTCTTGTTCCTCTCTCCCATTTGCGTTAGATTCCACAAAAATCCCCGCTGGGAATTTATCAAAGTAGAACGCCAGTTGAATTCCCTACCCCACCCAATTCTACTCGGTGCGTGACTCCGGCCTTAAACAAGGGTGCACACGTGAGTTCAAGGTGATCTGGCAATCCCTCCATAAAGTTTCTGGATCATGTCCCCGTTATTGTGGGTCTGCGGTTGCCAATGCTTCGTTTCTCCAGGGGGTGTGTAACCAAATCAGTTTAATCAATCATATCGGTATACGAAGGCGAACAGAAGCTTCACGAAAAGAAGCAGGCAGTGTACGCACGCGCAGATTTTTAATGCACGATGTTGGTTTTGCGTTGTTCTCCTTTGTTCAGTCATTTATAAACCTTTGATTAACTAAAGGATTAAATGCATTTATTATCATCTAAGAGTGGTCAAGGCACATAAATACACGTGCTTTGAGTGACAGAGGTTCAAACACGTGACTGCTAAATACGGTGCTGTTTCTGTATTCTTTTGATTTTGTGGACTCGTCTGACTGTCTCTGCGTATAAACAGAAAAATTATTTATTTATATAGATCTGTTTATTTATATCTGACGTCATCAAGAGACTTTTTCCCTGCTGTTGACTTATGCCATAATAAATTCGCAACATCCATCCGTTTACACAGGAAAGTAACAAAATTTAATATCTCGTCTCCTGAAAGAAAAGTTGAAGCACTGTACAAACACAATTAGGGCAAAAAAAAAAAAAAATCTGCAACACGTGAGGGCGCCACTCCAGCACTTTTACTTCTGAAGAAAAAATCTTGTCACGAGCACGATATTTCATCACAGCTCCTTTTTTCCTAAAGAGAAAATCCTAGTCACGAGAACGATAATTCGTCACAGCTCTTTTTTATTAGCTCACTGTTATTTCCGTTATTCTCTTATAAAAAGAAAAAGGTGTTTAATCACAGTTCATTTAAAAAAAAATTAAATTACAGCCACAATTTATTAATTTATATTAGATTTTATGATTTTTCATATTTTTATTATAGAATATTTACATAAATTAGGTGATAATGATATTCATTACCAAAAACCAACTTTCCAGATTAGCTCCTTGTAAAAGAAAGGTGCCAAATTAGTATAATACTGTATACATAACAATGATACTTAAATTAAAGAGAAAAAAAATCCTTAAATGTGGGGGTCATTTATTCCCAAAACAGGTTGTCATGGTAGTCTCATCTTTTAAAATAAAATGACCAATTAACATATCAGCAAGGCATTTTTTGAAAGTAGTGCAATATCAGGGCAACTCGTTTTATAGTGAGTAAAACTATAAACTATTAACTTGCTCATTTGGCGAGGGATCGCTAATACACTCACTAATCCCCTAGTTAAGGGATTAGCGAGGATTGGGGATCGCCACTGCCCAAAAGTAAAAGAGAAAAATAAGCAAGTTACATAAATAAATTATTGTACCAGGGCCCAGTCGCCTTCACTACCTTAAACAACTAAATTTGTAAAAACTTCATTTTCTAAATATTATATAGTTAATTTCATGAAACATTTTGTAAAGTGAAATTTAAGTTTGTTTTATTAAATTCATTCCATATTTTCTTAAAGTTATTAATTTAAAAATGTTCATAAGACACCTTTTTTTGTTTACAAGTATGACCTTTTATTATGACATCATTGATCTTTGAAGAGAAAGTTCTGTTATATTCTCCAGACCCCAGAAGGATCAGTTCACAATACGTAATACAAATGGTAGTCATGTGAGATTGAACCACGATGATGCAAAGCATGTGCAGTTTTGTACACTTTGCCTTGACCACTCGGCCACGGATTATTTCTATACCAGTAAGTACCTACTAGGACAAATAGGTTCAACTAGTGCACGGTACATTAAAAATAAACAGAGTGATTACAGTAAACTGTATTCAAAAAATTATTTACATTTTGTTAATAAAAAATAGTTACGAAATAAAACAGACAGATACGTAGGGCTCAATGTAAAAATCCAACACTATAGTTCAGAACACAGTCTGGAAAACCGCCGAAAATCCTTAAGGATTTTCTGACTATAGCCTTTAGATCTACAGTAATCTCTAGAGTCAGTTTGTAGTGGTGAATGATTCGATGGTGTTCGAATTTGCAAAAATGTGGATCTAAGATGGTCCAGGATTTCATTCGAAGGTTTGCGTCGAGCACACTCTGAGAATTGATAAATGGGTTGCGCATCATCCTTTTTGGCATGATAATGGGCAATCCTAATATCAAAACATTCCAGAAATTTTAGTATGTGCAGTGGGAAACAACGCAAGAAAGCAAGCTTATACAGAACTATCAAAAAAAAAAAGTTCCACATCACCTATCCATCGTTTGTCTACTTCTTTGATTTTATTCAAGCTATCAACTTCCACAACGGCAGATGGCAGTTTGTTCCAGGAATCAACCACCCGCTAAACGCAAACTTCTGCACATCAATTCTGCAACTGTTTTTCCTCAATTTGAATTTATGCCCCCTCAAGTGCGCAATCTGAGCAATCCCATCAGCACTGACCTTGCTGAAACCATTTAAAACGTTACATACTTCAATCAGATCACCACGCATGTGCCTCGTCTCTAGACGCTACAATTTGCAGAACTGAAACCTTTATTGGAACGACTACCCTTTTATTCCCTTCGCTGACTTCTCTGCACTCATTCCAACAGATCCACATCCTTCCTAAAACGAAGTCTCCAGACCTGTATACAAATGCAAGATGCGGCCTGACCATTGACGTGTACAATGGGATAATCACCACCTTATCCCTGCTAGCAAAATTCCTGTTTATTATTGAGAAAACCTCATGCGCTGTCCTGGCAATCTATCTTCACTGCTCAGAAAACGCCATATCCGACTGTACAGTTACCCCCAGGTCTTTTTTCCTTTTCCGCTACCCTCAGTGTAGTACCACAGATTTGGTACGTTAATCTGGGATTACTGCTACCATACGCAGTAACTTGCATTTGTTAAAACTTCAATTGCCACTTTTTAGCTGATCTGCGTAATTTTTCTAGATCTTGTAGCACGCCATGATTAATGTCATTAACTACCATGCCAACATTCGTATCATTTGCAAACTTAGACATTATACATTAATTTTAATAAATTTAGAAAACAACAATGGACCTAGCACTGAACCTTTGGGGACTCCACTAATTTTGACATTAGTCCAAAAAAGGGTAGTGTACATTGATAACCACTCGCTGTCTTCTCCCAACTCAATTATCTCTTTATCCATAGCAGTAACTTTCTCTTAATGTCAAAGTGCGCCTATTTATGCAGCAGTCTTTTATGGGAACAGTATCAGAAGCTTTTTTGAAATCTATAATGTCAAATTTTGCATACTGTTTGTTTGTCACTGCAGCATAGTATCCAATCAGATTGTTCAGACAAGATACACCCTTCACCCTTCTAACTGCAGTATAATTGTATTCCTGTGTACATAATCTTGCATTACCTTTTTAACCAGTGAGGATGCTCTCATAATTATGGCTGAAGGTTTGCTTACTTCCTTTGCTGCTTCCCTTAATATAATCGAATAGATCCTATCCGCCCCAAGTGTCTTTCTTTATGTTTAGCTTCAACAGTTTCTCTTCCAATCTCCTCTCAGTTATCCGAACTCCTGGCATCCTAACCCCGAATAAAAACGAGGTTAGTCGAGTCGAAGACAATCACTATAGTCGATAATCTAAATATTGATCTTAACTTCCGAGAATATTCTCTGCGTTTTTGGCATACTGCCAACTCTTGACACCTCATTGAAATATTTTTTGAGTATTTATTATGTCAAGTATATTTAATTTGCTATGTCGATTGAGTTAATAATTATCACTAATATTTTAATTTAATTACTGTTTTTTTTTTTTTTTCTGTTATCGATATTCTTCTTCTGGGCTTCCATACGAAAACGATCAGTTACCAAACGACTTACCTACAATTAATAAATAACAAAAAAATTGTAATTTCTTATTTATGTCGTCTGTCAAAAAATAGCTGTTGAGTTATTGAATATATTTTCCCTATAGCAGTCGATAACCACTTTATTTGGGACAAAAAAAAAGTAAACAAAAGATAAAAGAGTTTAAAAAGAACGATACAGTAATTTGTCATGGGATTTGACCAAAGAGGAAGTCGGGGAAATGTTGGCTAATATTATGAAGGACGGTCCCTTGTGTGTTTTTCAATGAACGCAGAGGACATTTGCGAATGATTTAAGGATGCAAAGACCAAATAGTCCGGCACAGACAGTTAAATACTAGCTTGGCCACTTTTTTTACATGCTTTCGTTTTCTATAGGGAGACGATTTTTCAGACACAGAATCAGATGACTGTTAAAGGTAAAAGATAATTATATTTTATATTTCAAAATGTGAGCAAATTTGGCACAAAATTTATCGCTGGCCAAGGACAAAAATAAAGCTAGGTAAAAGCGAGAATAAATTGATTGCATAGATCCTTGAAGTACAGTCGAAACAATAGGCTCACAATAGAGGTCGTTCGGCCTGACAAAATAAAAAAACAAAAAAAAAAAACAGTGCCAATGTTACTTTCGTACAAGGTGACCTCATCAGCTATCAGCAGTATTTCCTGGAAAATGAACACAAAATTAACGGAAATTGTGTCAGCAGCCTTGGTGATGGTTTATGGATTTCTCCAGTATTGTTTACCAGCAACAGTCAATGAACTGGACTTTTATGAAACTTTCGATCAAAGAGAACCGTGACTTGTCAAAAGCAAAGGTGCACTCAATAAGAAAATTTGCAATATTACACACAGTAAAGTACAGAAAAAAAAAAAAAAGGGTGGAGTTAAACATGGATAATACGTTTTAAATGCTTGAGGTAGACAAACTTGATTTCATTTCTTTCTTTCAATAATTACAATTTTTTTTTTCGGACTTCGAAACCGAAATGCCAAACTATTACTAATTCTGTTAATTAAATAAAAAGAATTTTAATGAGCAGTGCCATCTAGTTGAATTTATAAATATCGGATGATCATTTTAAATGAGCATCCATGAAAATGTGAATAAGTTCGAGTAAAAGAAAGCTAAGACACGAATTTTACAATAACATTCTTTGTTCTCTGACGTCACAAAAATGTTGAAAATAATCACCATCGTGACCACAACATAGCTGAGCAAGAAATGTGTTCACAATTAGGCTTCTTCTGGTGGGGCATTTTCATGCCAGGTTCTCATCATTTTTTTTCAACATTATTATCTAATTTTAAAAAGGCTGGGGACCGCGAGGGCCATATTCCTTTTGAGACATCGAAATTGCCTATAAAAATCACGTTCAGTAGTTTTAAACGACTTTATTTTGAGGTAATGTTCCGTCATGACCACTCTCCTCTATGCTGAACGCCATATTCATTGCTTCCACTGCGCATTTGTAGTTTACAAATTGCCAACAGATGGCTACAACCAGACAACAAAATAAATCAGACATTAACGAAAAAAAGAATGTTGCTTGAAAATTTCTTGTATCTAACACTCTTTTGTCTCAGTCAGGTCCCCTCTGAGGTATTTGGTTGCCAAGCTCTGTAGCCCACATAGTCGACGTCTTTCGTACAGTCGTCTTTTTACCAATCTCGCCATTTCAGTTGTCTGTCTTTGGATACTTTCAATAAGCTCAATGTCTTTTTTTCAGCTGTCCATACTTGGACACAATATTACAAATGAGGTCTTACAATTTCCTTATACAGTAGAATTATGACCAACCTATCTCTACAGGATATTGTTCGATAAATCATCAATAGGACACGATGGGCTTTCCTGTCCACATGTTTACGCTGCCCAGTAAACTTCATATTAACCCCACCCCACTCCCAGAACCTTTTTTTTCCTCTACTGTTTTAATTCAGCCCACCAAGTGTGTAAGTTATTTTGGGCTTGCCATAAAGACGTTACACCAATATGAAGATTATCATTTTACTATAATTTTTTGCATTCTGCCCTGCAGCCACCCTGCGATCCATCTCAGATTCTTTCCAGTTATGCCAATATGTTTCAGTTTATACAGTAACCTTTCATGAGGGTGAGTCAAATGTCCTGCTAAAATCCAAATTAATTGTGTCTAAATTGTTCCCTACATTCAGCTCAAGAGTATCTGTATCAAAATAGCTTACCATCCAGTAAACATCATTTCCCTTAAAAAGCCATGTTGTGTGTCTTTCGGCATTCCATTTCTATTTAAATGTTGCTGGATTGTAGTCTTGATCATTGCCTCTAAGATTCTGGCTACCGCTGAAGTCAGACTACCCGGTCTGTAGTTACCTACTTCACTCTTAGAACAGCCTTTATGTTCTGGAGATACGTTGTCACTTCTCCAATCCAAAGGCATCTTTCCAGAGTAGTAGTAGTAGTAGTAGTAGTAGTAGTAGTAGTAGTAGTGGCATGTGATGCAAGAAAGCAAGTGTATAAGCTTATGCAGCATCAGCCAAAAAAAAAAAAAAAAAAAAAAATCACACCATTCCCTCCAAATGCCTGTCCAGTTCCTCCTTAAATTTATTCAACCTATCAACTTCCACAACGACAGATGGAAGTTTGTTCCAGCAATTAACCACCCGCTGGCTAAAGGCAAATTTCCGCACATCTATTCTACATCTGTCCTTCCTCAATTTCAATTTATGCCCCCTTAGGTTTGTAATCTGAACAAGTGGAAGGATCCCATCAGAATTCAGCGTGCTCAACCCATTCAAGGCCTTATATACCTCAATCAGATCACCGCGCAGGTGCCTAGTCTCCAGCCACTGCAATTTGCAGAACTTAAGCCTCTCTTGGTAAGAGGATCCCTTCATTCCCCTCACCAATCTTGTTGCCCTTCTCTGTACACGCTCAAGTAAATCTACATCCTTCCTAAAATGAGGCTTCCAGACCTGTACGCAGTACTCAAGCCGTGGCCTGACCATTGCCTTATACAGAGGGATAATCACCTCCTTTCCCTGCTAGCAAAATTCCTATATATCATTGACAAAACCCCATGACCTGCCCTGGCAGCCTGTCTGCATTGCTCAGAAAACTTCATATTTGCCTGCACAATTACTCCCAGGTCTTTTTCATTTTCTACCACCTTAAGTGTAGTACCACATAGTTGGTACGTTTCTCTGGGGTTACTTCTACCCATATGTAGTACTTTGCATTTGTCAAGGTTAAACTTCAGTTGCCACTTCTTAGCCCATCTGCCCAAATTATCTAGATCCTGTTGCAGTAGCACACTGCCATTACTATCATTAACAACCCTGCCAACCTTTGTATCATCTGCAAACTTCAACATTAAGCCTGATATACCTTCATCAATATCATTGATAAATATACAAAACAACAGTGGACCCAACACCGAACCCTGTGGGACTCCACTAATAACATTAGTCCAAGAAGAGCAGCACCCATTGATTACCACCCTCTGTCTTCTAGCACTTAACCATCCTTTTATCCATTGTAGCAACTTACCCTTAATACCATTCTGCTCCAATTTGTACAATAGTCTTCCATGCGCAACAGTGTCAAAGGCTTTCCTGAAATCTAAATATATGATATCAAAATTATTTTTCGCATCCAGTTCCTTTGTAACCACATCATAATATCCTATCAAATTTGTCAGACAAGACTTTCCCTTAACAAACCCATGCTGTGTCTGAATTATTGCTGCAGTCTTGTCTAGATGATCCTGCAATGCATCTTTAACCAGCGACTCCATTATTTTACCCGGAACAGAAATTAAACTAACTGGTCTGTAGTTACTCGTGTCACCCTTCGATCCCCCTTTGTGAATTGGGGATACATTTGCACATCTCCAGTCTGTGGGAACCTCCCCTGAGTCCAAGGATGCTTTCATAATTAATTATGGCTAAGGGTTTGCTTAGTTGCTTTGCCGCCTCCTTTAATATAACTGGATAGATCCCATCCACCCCAGGTGCTTTTCTTACGTTTAACTTCAACAATTTCTCTTCCACTTTGCTCTTGGTTATTACAAAATCATTAAGTATCTTGCTACAATTTGATAACCTGCTGCCATTTTCAAACCTTAATAATTCCTCACGTGTGAATGTAGATGCAAAATACTCAATCAGTTTGTTTGCTATCTGAGCAGGATCATCAACAGTCGAACCATCGATGTCAAGTGGACCAATCAGATTCATCCCCTTCCTTTTAGAGTTTATATAAGTAAAGAAATCCTTGTTGTTTATTTTAGCATCTTTTGCCAAGGATTTCTCGTAATCTGCCTTCGCCTGCCGAACCTCCTTTGTGACCTGATTACAGATTAACTTATATCTGCCATATGCTTCTGAGTCGCTTGATAATTTATATGCATCCCATGCATTTTTCTTCTCTGTTACGAGTCTCATTAGTTCATTTGACAACCATTTAGGCCTAAACCTTGAACAATATTTCTTAATAGGTATGAACCTTTTAGTAGCTTCCACGATTAATTCCTTGAATGCTTCCCATTTAGAATTTACTGTTGGTAACATCGTCAGTTGATCCCACTGTACAGAAACTAAAAACTGTCGGAGACCACTGTACTCACCTTTACGGAAGCAAAAACCCTTTCCTTTACCCCTGATAGTAGTTAAATCTTTAAGTAAATCCCACGTCAGTACACTGTGATCACTGCCACCTAGTGGTTCTTTTATCTGCAAATTCCTAATACATGAATGATCACTGCTGATAACCAGATCAAGAGTATTACTTTCTCTGGTTGCCTCTCGAACATGCTGCTGCAGAAAACAATCATCCAATAAATCCACAAAAGTCTGACTAGTGTGTGTGTGCCCAACCCACAAATTCCAGTCAATATCTGTGAAGTTAAAATCCCCCATTATAAGACATTCCGATTTACTAGCCCACTCTATTTCTCTGTACAATTGTTCATTGTACTCATTCAAGTCATTAGGCCTATAACACACTCCTACTCTTATTTTTGCTTTCGCAGTGTTTATGTCATACCAAACTGACTCAACAGAGCACTGTTCATCTATATCAACTGGATGCACTTCTTTTGATTTTATGTTTTTCTTTATTAACAGCATAACACCTCCTCCCTTCCTATCCTGTCTATCCTTTCTGTACACATTGTACTCCCCAAATTCCAGTTCGGCATTCCTTATATCTGTGTGACACCACGTCTCTGATATCCCAACAATATCCGCCTTTGATGTCTTGACCAACACTTCAAATTCATCAAATTTATTTACTATACTTCTAGCATTGGTATACATGCAAGTATACATGTACCTATTCTTATTCTTAATTACTCTAACACATCCCATATACCCACCTGTTTCACGATGACTGCCATCCGTCCCTGAAACCCCCAACACCCCTCGCTCCAGGTCGCTACTTATTCTAATAGAAGTTGTGCAAGAATCACCTTCACCTCTGCCTGCGGCTACTGTTAAACTATTAGTCCTTGTATCCCCCCAAGCTATCAGTTTTCCGACCCACCTAACACTGCCTCGATAGCATCAGCAAATATTCTTGCACCCTTTCTATTTAAGTGTATCCCATCCCTGTAGAAGCAGTCTCTCCTGTTAACAAGTACAGTCCAGGCTGAAAAAAATTCTACCCCTTGAGCCTTGCACAATCTTTCCAGGGCCGAATTGATCGACAAGGCTCTCATCATATACTCCCTCCTATCGTGTCTGGGCAGAATTGCAGACACTTTCAAATTCAACTCTATTTCACGGCTTTTTTTCAACAGTGACCTGTACTTGTTAAGTAATTCTGCCGGTCTCCTACTCTTAATATCATTAGTGCCAACGTGTACAACTATATCACCTTTTGTGCCCCTAAAAGATGATATCTGCTCTACAACGTCATCAACCTTTGCCCCTGGCAGACATACCCTGGTCCTGTTCCACCTATCCTTTTTACAAAGGATGTTCCCCGTTTCCCTGACAATAGAGTCACCAACAACTACTAGTTCCTTTGGGACCAGCGCAATCTGCCTTGAGGGTTGCCGCTGTGTTGCGTGATGACCAAGTGCAAGCTCTGGCGTTGATGTGGGCAGCTGAGAGCCTGATGGGCCCCTCAATGTAGATCTTTCGAGGGCATCCACCCTGTCCTTCAAACTCTCATATAGGCCCATAACAACGCTGAGTTGTCGCCTGATTTCCTTACACTCCTTACATCGCGCACACACAAAGACATCCCCCATGGCAATATCATGTTCCGTTCCAGATAGTTCGGCAAACATTTCACAAGTTGCACATTTTTTTAGGCTGTGATGCGTTGGAGAATCGCCCCCCTCAGTTCTCCCACGAGTCACAGCACTCCTGCCACTTTGTGCCCGTTGCTTTGCTGCTCTAGTTTGGGGCATGATATTTTAAATTAATAAGATCAATAAATTAAATTAAATTAAATGTCAATACTACGCTATCTAATAGAAACAGTGAAGCGTATTACTGTTTCTATAATTATACGTTAGAGCTACCTAGCTACCTCAATTAAAAATTTGAATTCCCTATCACTATAAACAAAAAACAATGCCTGCAAGATTCGAACGGACTAACGGTTTTATAAAGTATTACGTATATCTACAAAAACTGTTTATATAAATTAAAATAAAAATAACCAGCGTAATTGGAACTATAAAACTACGTATTAAGTACAATATAAAATAACAATTATGTAAATAAAAAGCAAACACTTATCGTTTTTTTCAGAGCCTGTAACTAGCAGCTGCATTTTCTAATAATAATCCAATGATAACCTCATAACTAACCTCTATGGTTCATTACACTCTCTAGCCACCACCCTCAAAATTACTGGGTATAACCATCAACTCCAGGAACCTTACTTGCCTTTATGCTCAAAAGGTTTTCTAATAAACAATCATCTGTAATTTCATAAGGCTCAGCCACACTTGCACAGCCTCTCGTCAGCTAGAAGAGTCTTTCGTCAGTAAAGACCGATGCGAAGTACCTGTTCAATTCATCAGCTGGTTTATCTAAGGCATTTTCACACGCAGTATATAAGAGCTCTATCCGATTCATTTTCTTCTTCTTCTTTGTATTCATTTATCTGAAAAACGCGATTCTACCAACTGTGCTACTTTGTGGGTAGCACAGTTGGTAGAATCGCCGTCCTCCCCACATCGGGTGGAAATGCCCTGGGTTCGAGTCCCGTCGATGACGAGAGGAAATTTTATGTCTTTTTCACAACGTGGCTGAGTTAGTCGGTCTCAGGCGAGGGTAGCATGATTTTTTGCTCCCGAAAACTCGGGTTTTTCATCCAGCAAACAGAAAATCTATCACAGAACACACATAGTTTACAGACAGTATATATAGAGAGCAATATAACCTTAGTCGGTGATGCTCCTAAAACCCTACTACAAAAACAACTCCATTCTTTGCTTTCTTAGGCAATGCTTTTCCTGCTATGCGGTGCTATTGCAGATCAAATACAAAAAAGTGCAACGATGGCAGATGGCTTTTAATGGAAAGACATGATATTATTGCCACCAGAGATAGTTTTGAAAAAAAAAAAAAATAGATTCCATTAGAAAAGAAAAATATCTTCGATCAATAACTTATGTGGATGAAAGTTATTTTAGAAAGATAATTTATTTGTATGAAAGATAGATCAATCAAAATCATTCAAGAAAAAATATATGGCAGAATTTCACATTCACTGGTTTGCTTTAAAGTTCCATCAGAAAGGAAGCGCGTTCGATCTTTCTTGTATCATTTAGCCATTCTAATATGTACTAATACTGTGGTTCAGGAAGGGAGAGGTTCTATTATTAGTATCTCCCTCTCCCAAAAAAAAAGGTTGTTGCAAACAACTTCTCATTTTTTTTGGAATTCATTGTTTCGTCTAATAGGTGACTACCATTTTGAATTGGCTATTTTAAGTGGGATATAATATCCCTTTTATTACATATCTGCTTTCCTTTCCTCCTTTTAAACTTTCAAATGTTTATTTACAATGAGAATAGTATACATAATCATGTGTGTATACACATGAATGTGTATACGAAAGACTTTATGATCCCTTAATGCCTTGGCACTGGAGCCTCTGATCTGTAAAAGTTTAAATATGCTCAAACAAACATGGGGATTTTTACATGAATAAATAATTGGCCTACCACGTTTCGTACCACAATATTTTCAAGTTGGTGGTTGGGTTTACCCACTGGATCTCGAGCTGTTAAATCAATTGCTATCTCGTGGCCTGGATACTATGCTAGCGTTCGGAACTTATAAAGCGAGTTTTTTAACCGGGTAATTTCCGAAAAAAAAGCATTCAAGGTGGTGGGGGAGAATTGTTGAGGGTTATCTATCTATATTCGTTTAACTGTACAGAAATTGTTAACAGAAAGCAGTTTCTCGGAAAACAGGGAGTTTTCCCGTTTTCTGAGAAAATATGATACCATCAAGGTCATCCGTTTCAAACTGGCCACAAAAAGGAATTACGAAAGACAAAACTATCAACAACATAACATATTTTGAGATTGATGGAGTTTAAAAACGAAATTCATATAAATCTATTGAAAAAACACAAACCGAAACTTACGACCCCTCTGTGTTTATCCCTAAATAGGTACTTGCTTCTTTATGGATGTTTAGAAGAGATGGTCATAAATTTGCATGAATAAATCTTCAATAATTTTGTAAGCCAAAGAGATTGAGTCAAAAAAATATCTATTAAAATAGTTACAACAATTAATAATGGAATGCGAATTTTTATAAGTATATAAAATATTATTTAATGAATATTATTATATATGACAAATATTACTTAATGAATTGGACAGGTAGATCCAGTAGCAGAGCAATTCCATATTAATATGGAGTACTAATTGAAGCATCTTGAGGATGCTTCAATTGGTACTCCATATGAGGATGCTTCAATGGAACATATTTTCCATCAGTTAGGAAATTACATCCGAAATTACATGCCGTGATAAGCCACATCACAGAAAATTGTGAGAATGCTCTGGTGGAGGAGAATTATCAAGGTTAAAATGAAGAAAGTACAAGAAACTGATAGTACCTTCCTGGTTATGATAAAAAAAAGTGGGTGGTCGGTACAATAAATCTCTGTATATGATAATGGAAGAGGCAAAGAAAGAATTTTTCAGGATTTGCGAAAAAATCTATGAATGTGGAAGCTAGCCCAAAGACTTTCTCAAATCCATAATCATCCCATTAGAAAAGAAGAAAAATGCAACAAATTGTACTGACTATCGGACAATAAATTTAATTTCTCACTTCTCAAAAATATTACTAAAAATTCTCTCGCAACGAATTAAAGCAAAAGCAAGTGATTGTGAATTCATAGAAGAAGATCGGTTCGGATTCAGAGAAGGCTGTGGTACCAGAGAGGCAATAGGAACATTAAGAACACTAGCAGAAAGAAGCATGGAAATAGGAAAAGATCTGGCATCTGTTTAACTTGATCTCGAAAAGGCTTTTGACCGAGGGAATTGGATTAAGCTAATGGAAGTCCTAGGAAAGATAGGTCTGGATAAAAGAGATCTTTAACTAATTTGGGAACTTTACATGGGACAGACAGCTGTAGTTCGGATTGATGGAGAGGAATCAGAAGAAGTAAAAATTGGTAGGGGTGTAAGGCAAGGATGTTCCATGTCCCCTTTACTATTTAATTTATATGCAGAAGCATTGATGAAAGAGTACAAAGAAGAGCAGAAAGGTGGTGTAAAAGTAGGAGGGGAGAAGATAAAGATATAAGATTTGCAGACGACAAGGTATTGATTGAAGCAATAATGAGGAAGAATTACAGAGTACCTTGGATATCTTAAACAGCAAAGTAAAAGAGTACAATATGAAGATTAACAGCAAGAAAACCAAGATAATGTTAATTTCAAAGTGGCCAGGAAGAAGAATCAATGTAAAATTAGATAGAATAATATTGGAACAGGTGGACAGATACTTGGGAAGCATAATGACAGAAAATGGAAAAGACCTGGGGGAAATAAAAATAATTGCAATGGGCAAAGAGGCATTTAGTAATAGAAAAGAACAATCGAGAAGAAATTTCAAGAAGGAATTAAGAAATCAAATGGTGAAAGCATTAATATGGACTGTTGTACTGTATGGCTCAGAGACATGGACACTGGGTTTAGAGGAGATTAGACGGCTAGAAGCATCCGAGATGTGGGTGTATGGGTGGACAGGATGAGTAATGAAGAAGTTTTGAGGAAAGTAGATGAAGAGAGAACGTTAGTAAAAGAACCAAGAAGAATGCAAAAGAACTTTATAGGACATGTATTGAGAAGTGGAGCATGTTTAGGGGAAGATGTGTGGGAAGAGAGCTGTTGGGAGAAGGAGAATTGGAATGATGGATTGGATGGGAAGAGGAAATTATGCAGGGATTAAAAGGAAAGCACAAGATAGAGAAGCATGGCGTCAATGGAGCCCTGAACCTGTCTGGCAGCAGAGAACTAGAAAAAGAAGAAGAAGAAGAAGAAGAAGAAGAAGAAGAGATAATGGAAGCATTCTTAGATTTGGGCAAAGTTCCAAAAGATTGAAAATATACAAAAATTTCTCCGATACAAAAAATTCTCTAAGTCGACCAGTGTTATGAGTGGAGCTCCTCGGGGTTCTGCGCTAGGACCTTTGTATCAAATTTGCATTAATACCAAGTTGCTGAAGATATAAAAATAGGTAGTTGTTAGGTCAGAATTCTTAACATCGGTAACCACGATATGTTGCTACAACATAGATGAATAATACAAGTAGTCTAAAAATTGTGATTAAACTTTAATACAGTATTATCTGTTTATTTCATAACTCACTGGTCAATAGTGTTAACTGTAATAACAGAATATGTAATATCAAATATAGAAATATTTTAGATAAATGACAGAAGGCAGTTTCATTGCGATAGCAATGGCATCGGAGGAGCAGAAGAGCATTTATTAGTGAGTAGTGTAATATGGATTTTTCCCGAGATAAATGTGTATTTATTTAGAATATCAAGCCACTCAACGTTATTGAAAATTAAAAGGGCGTTAGCGTTATGATATAGTTCGTCAAAGACTAGTTGTGGATGCAAAGATTCTTACAGGAACAGTATAAGCAGCAAAATTTGGAAAATTGGCATCTAGGTGGGGATATCATTGAGGTAATTAAGACCATAAAACAATTGAGCAAAGTATATATTTTCTCATTCTGGGATGATACAAGCAAGCGAACATAGATTCCGATTAATTTTAAGTTATATATGATTTACCAAACATTTCACAATCTCTTGGCCAGCTAGTTCACTGAGAAAATGTTAAATGAACGTCATTGAGCTTAGGAGTTCCAGATGAAAGCGTTTTACAGGACTCTAAATTTAGGAGAATGTAGGTCTGACAAACGACAAAGAAAAATCAAAAATTCAACTGTAATGTTCAATATTATAATTTAATTTTTATTAAAATTTTAGTAGTATTATATAAAATATAATTGCAATAAATGTAAATATAACAATTTAATTTTCTATTTTTCTAAGTTTACTTGATTTTCTTTGAAACGCCTTTTTTGATAAATATAAATAACTCCGATAGATATATGACAAGAGGGAGGCGGATGACTAATTTAGATGTCGGAAATCCCGGGGATGATCGTAGATAATTTATTGCCTTCTTAAATGGTTGCCGTCTCGTATAGTTGCCTTCTTGAAAGAATCCATTGAAATTCGAATAAAATCGGAGCATTGCGGGAGAAGCTGGTCCAATGCGATAGAAACATATTCAATGTAGGCGACACGACCTTCTGATGATGTGAACGGATCCAGTCCATGCACGATACCACTTCCAGGTGCTGGAGCGGTGAACACAAGACAAGACAATCTGGATGCATGATTTCATGAAGTTCACGCCACACTTTTACCCTTCCACTGATAAGAAAAAGGGCACATCGAGAATCCTCAGACCTATGATCTCTTTCCATAGTCCTATACTTGCGTTGGAGTTACCATTCCAGTTGAATCTTTCGATTTTTTTTATAGAAAGAATGCTACATATTAGAAAAAATTGGCTTTCGTATAGGCACCGACTACCAAATCTAAGATTATTCAACTTTCGCCGCATAGTTATGTTGGAAATGGGCCTTTCTTTGCCTAAATTGAATCTTTCAAGCATTTGCTGCACACAATTGGACCTTCCCATCTGGCGCACGAATTGTTTTAAATTCCTGCGGTCTCTTTCTTGGAGTACCGACTTTCTGCCACATTTCTTCCTTTTGCAGATGCTTCTTCCACTCGTCGTATACGTTTAAATTGATTGCTTTCGACTCACCACTAATTTCTTGTTTCTCAATTGTGACTCCTGCTAAACAAGCAGAACAAGATACTCGTCTTTCCTGTGACTAGGTTGGGTAAAAAGCCAAGGAAAGTGTGCAATATCTATCTGATAGCAAGAAACTTGATTCCATTTGATAACTGACAGTTGCATATGGTATGTTTAATTATCTGTTGACACCAATTACAAAAGGTTTCTAATTTTTTGGCCAATGAGTGTATTATGTGTTACAAAGCATTATATTTTCAGAAATAATACTTTCTGTATTATTTCCGAAAATTTAGTAGTAAATTTTAATACTTTCAAAAAGCTTTTTATTTTAAAATAGATTCAGTGCAAAACCTTTTATTACTTAAGTGGGCTCTGAAAACAAAAACGTTAGAAACAGAAACTCTACTTCACTCTGACACATTGCTTAGAGTTTTTGTTAGTTCAAGGATAGAATAATAGTTTTGTATCTACTTTTGGTTATTCATTAATTAGAACCGAAAAATAAACAAAGTATCATATTTAATATCTTGTTCTGAAAGCAACTTAGGTGCTTTGCACAAACAGATACAGCTAAGCTGAAACGGAGATAATGAACTTTTTTTATTATTTTGTACAAAATATTTTTATCGTTAACTGGTTTACAGTTTTCAGGAAAGGACAGTCAACAAACATTGTAAAATCTATTTCAGAATGGAGGTTGTAGAAAAAAAATGAATAGACATAAAATGAATTATGATTAAATATTTACTTCAATAGCCTTTTAAAACTTCTGCATCTGGTGCAAATGGTTATATGCTTATATTAATTATAACTGCCCTTTTAGATAAATGAACAGTTTTTGTAATTATTAACTAAGTTCCAAGGCGAATAATTCCTACTCTAGAAACAATTGAGAATTATCCAAATATCTGATGTTTTTGTATTAAAGCTTCATATATTTGAATAATAATTATTAAATAAAATAGTTAATGCCATTCGGTCTTGTTGAAATTACACAAATTCATACCTGTAATTATATAAATAATATTAACCTTTTAGAGATAACATTACATCTCCAAAAATAGCCATCTTGGAAATAGCCATCTTGGTGACGTCATTTGTTTGAAGTAGTGCTATACCAACGAAACTCGTTGTGAAGGAAAACTTTGTTCTGCTGTCAGCTTAACTGTTGCTTGACTTCGTAACTCCATATAATTCATTAATTTTATTTTGATTTTATACTGTAAATAATTAATTAGTTATTAACATTTTAATATAATTGTATAATATATCTTAATATAATTGTATAATATATTTTAATACATTATTATCATATTTATGCATATTAACTAATGACAGTTATCAAAAGTTTGATATAATATTAAATATAATGTACTTTGCCTTATTAATGAATATTACAAGTAATTATAAAATCACAATAAAAGTACAAAAAAGAAATTCCTTGTTTAGCCATAAGAAATTCCTTGTTTAGCCATATGACGTCACCACATGACGCCATGTTAATGTCGTCACGTGGTGACGTCATCTGCACTATGTTGAATCCACTTTGCTCTATGTTGAAGCCATTTACCGTCCAGTTGAAAATTTTTAACTCAAGAAATCAATTTGCAATTTTAAAATGAATTTATCTAAAATACGTTTGTAGTATATAATCAAATACATTTTTCCTATGAATTTATTATTTTTTCAATTCTGTTAAACAAACATATTTTATGTATTTTTAGAGGTTGGAGGTTGAGAAGATGAAAGAAGATATTTGTTGACATTGGACTTGAACTTTTGTAGACTGAAATGTTCAGGAAATACGTATGAAGGAAGGTTGTTCCAGAAAACGGCAGTTGAATGAATAAACGAGGAAGATGAAATGCTTCTGTGAGTTTGAAGTTGGACAGTAAAAGGATGTTGACTTGTTGCGGCACGTGTCCGAACTGGTTTGGAAGAGAGAGCGGGAATTGTAGAAGCCAATTCAGAAGAACAGTGTCCATGGAAGTATCTATAGAAAAGGCATGCAGCAGAAACAGAACGTACATGGGACAGAGAATAGAGAGACTCTGTTAGAGATGAATCATTAATTAACCAAACTGCCCTTGAATGAAATCTAGAAGCCTGAGAGTGGTTTTGGAATCCACTCTAACATGAGATATTGTTCCCAGATGTGGGAACAATATCCCATGTTAGGGTGAATTTGCGATTTGTACAGAGTGAACAGCCCCCTAACAGAGACATGTGACCTTGCCTAGAAATGGGAGTGTATCGAAGATAAGATACGAGCAGAAGAATCCTTTTTGCCAGTTATAAGATAGGACTTAGTTTTAGGATTGAAATCAATTAACTTATCTTTGCCCCACTGGAGAATTACGTGGAGATCAGCATTTAAGGAATTGGTAGTAGATATTCTAGAAGTTGAAGCTGTTTGTTCAGGGCAAGGTTCTCAAGCTGGAAGGTGGAATGAATGTGCTATCATCAGAAAAACTATGGATAAGATTTCGGGTCAATGGAAGAAGGTTAATACATAAGAGGAAAAGAGTGGGAGGAAGAACTGAAGCTTGGTGAACACCTGCATTAGTGGAGAAGTTAGAATACAGAGAGCATACGAATACAAAGAAATGATTGGTTATAATATCACACTCTTCTCGTGTTGAAAATTTCATGTTCTCTCGAGTTGAAAGTTTTTGTTTCTGTATAGATGCAAATAAATTTGAGAGAGCACATGTTTTAGTGCAATCGAATCTCTTCAATGATGCAAATAATTTTTATGTTTTTTTTTTTTTTTCACATCTTAGTTCAGTTAATCGAGTTTCCTCCCAGAACTCAGGTTTTCTGTTCAACAAACAGTAAATCGACCATAGAATACATGCAATTAACAGATATAATGTACTAACGCCCTTTTCGATCAACGGAATGTCAGGAAGATTACTTCCAAAAAGACAGTGCAAAATGCCACCCTACTTTCCGTATTGTAGTAATTAAGATTGCCAAAGAAGACGTATGGTTTCCGTCCTTTCCTAATTTGAATTCTACAGATTGTGTTTCTTGCTCTGGAAAGGTGCTTACGAAATCAATCTAGATTCGCTTGAGAGAGTTAGAGAACATTGCAGTAATGCAAACGTAACAAGTGGGACCCGTTTGCTTTCATTTTTTGGGACTATGTCAAGGACACAGTTTACGTTCTTCCACTTTACTATCCATACAGAATTTTTTTTCAAAAATCCGTAAGTTTCGATTAAGATGGGATTTAAAATGGGATGTGTATGTAGAAATGTAGAAAAACTTAATTGAACCTTTGTTTTCTCGGAATCATTTTTTGATTATTAAAGTGATAGAATTTTTAGAACTGGAACTGGAAATTAAATCATCCTATTTTATTTATATAAATATTTTATATAAATCAATATATATTTACAAATACAAAATCTTATATAAAATATTTGTATATTAAAAATTTATATATAAATTTATAAGTTTTTTTCTAATTCTTCATAAAACTGGATGTTTTATGAAGAAATAAAAAGTTTAATACTGTGATTTGAGGCTAATCAACAGATTGGAATTTACGGTTATGTACTCTTCTCAGTTTCGAGTTGAATTCGCATTTCAGTTGAGGTAATCGATAAAGATGGTATAAGTGAAGAGAAATCCATCCAGCAAATACCTGTGCCACTGCCTTTCTTGAGTCAAAGCGATTTCAAATGTGTGGAACGTCCTCCGTTTCAGGGTCACAAAATGATTAATTCAGATACCATTCATCTTTACCAATCGAAAAAGAAATCATTGCGAAATACCGAAAGGTGCTCAGACTTGCATCTCCTGAAAAAGTAATAATCATCGACAGATTCAAAGCAAATATTCAGACGGATTTCAACAGCCAATTCACTAATTGCTACATGTCAGCCTTGCATATTAATTTCCTCAATTTTCTTCACATTCTTCGTGGCAGAAAGCTAATCCAGTAGATCAACCACCTTTAAGGATATTTTGCTAATTTTTCTATCTTTCATATGAAAAAAATATAGCTTTAGTTCTGTGAACTTCACAATGGGGTATATCCTATCGTTCTCTTTTTTTCTTTATATTTATTTATACTGAGTGGTCACTTTATTAGGTACACCTATCCATTTCACGAAATGGAGCGCTGTATGAAGCAGGAGGGCAGACGCAGGGATGCTCATTCTAACTGAGCACCTTAGGGATGAATTGGAACAACCTCTTCGGAGTGTAAATCCACAACTATCCAGTTTTCCACAATTGTGATAAGTAGTTGAGTTACCATGGATCAGTATCCAGGCTGTTCTGAAAGCTAAATACGACTTACTCCCTATTAGATAGGTGTACCTAATAAAATGGCAGCTTATGTATTTATTATTATTATTTTTTTTATTTATTTTTGACTGACTAAAATTCCTGGTGTCACAAAAGCCAATAAATCCACTTGAGAGCTTTTTTTTCTATTTATAACTTTTAAAAAAGTCTAAATCTTAGTAACCAATTTTAATTCTAAAACTGAACTGTGTTACTGTGATTAATGAGTACATACAAGTGAAAATAATATGATGAAATAATAGTAAACAACAGATTAAACATTATTATAGACAAATTATTACAAATATAGTGAGTTAAATGAAACAAAAATTATGTATTTTCGAAATGATAATATCTTGTTTAAGTTTTCCTATCGGAAATTCTTAAAAAAATTTTCTTGTTTATTTATTGTATTTTTCCTCAGAATGAATTCAGAATCAAGAATTTTCGTATTTAGAAAGTGAAATAAAAAAGTTGTCAAACATTTGATGATGTGCACGATTCCATTGTGTGTGCCTGTATATAAATGGACTGATTGGAACAATTGGTATTTGAAAACAAGGCTACAAATTTTAAATAAAAAGAATGAAACCTTTAAGTTAATTGTAATGAACTTATTATTTAATTAATTTCTAATTTTATTTATTATAAAAACAAATTTATTTAAACACCTTTTTGTTTTCCCCATAAGATGACGATCGAGAAAAATGTGTCTTTGGGTCTTTGATTTGTTAAATAGAACTTATTGTTGAACTTATTAAATCGAACTAACAGTTTAAATTCGCTTAATAGTTACAATCAAGACTAATCTATATAACAAATTACTTTCACAATTCATCTATGTATAAAACGTACTGAATACAATAATATTTGAGTGAAAAAAAAAATATTTAAGTTTTGACAGATACTGCAAAAGAATTCAATATCGTAACATCACAATAGAATGTCACTAATTCAGTTTTATTTATCTGGTAACTATTGTTCTAAAGAGATGTTCAATGATCTTTAACCAATCTGTTATATTGTGTTACCGTACATTCAACTAGTACTGTAAATGTTTATTTTTAATTGATTTTTCTTCTCTTTATACGTTTTACAGTATTATCATTTTATAACAATTTTATCGTTTTTTTTTTTTTGTTTTTCTTTTTCACAACGTGCCTGAGTTTAGCAGGTCTCAGGTAAGTTCTGCATGGTTTCATCTCCTGGAAGCCTGGGACCTGCACTTAGAAAACAAAATCGATCACAGATTATACTCAATTTACAGATAGTACACTGACGCTTCACAGCCTTATTGCATTGGCTATGAGGTTCTTACAATTTCCTTCCCTTATCCCAAGTTCTAATTTAAAAATAATGTTGTGAAAACTAGTCGATTACTTTGTCTTATTCTCGGAAACTGTTTAAGGTTTGTCTTTATCCTCAGAAAACAAGGTGCTTTGAACACGTGTATAAAGTCCAAAGTCCTAAATCTGAATGGTCAGGGGAATCCCATAGTTAATAGGCAGTTAGTAGCAGGAAGCGCATCATCATCTAATAAAACTCTGGTCTCAATTACAAGTTCCAGTCAAGGTCAGCACGAGATGAATCTGTAAATAAAAGAGTACATAAAAATTAAAGGCAAATAAAATGCTTATTTTATCCTAAACTACTTCGATGTTCTGCTATTAAGTTGGCATCAACACAAGAGCTTTCCTCTCTAATTCCAGACAGACTTCTTCTAAAAGTCCAATCAAATTATTTCTTTTCGTATAAATGTCACAAAGCTGTCAATTCGTTCAATATCCGGTCTATAAATTTCATATTAAAACGTAAATCTGTATGCAAATTAAGTTAATGAATAAAATGATTCGCATTGATATTTTCTTTTGCAATGGTTTTTGATTTACAACAACAGGAAAGACAGAATGAATGACACTGTGCTACACGTCATACATCAATAAATATTATAAATCTTCTCTTATTTTCTCTTCTTAAGACTTCTCTAGCGGGGAAATTACCTTTTTTCGAGAAAAAGAATGACATCAGAACGTAAACAAATTAGATGACCTTAGTAAAATAGATAAAATGAGTTTGATAATTCCAAGTAATTTCCTGCTCATTTTACCAGCTATCATTACATTCTGTTTACAGCAATCGGAAATAATTTAGAGATTGTTTCGTGTACTATGAAATTTATATACACAACACGTAAATGAGCATTTTCAACGTTGGAATTATTTCGAAGAATACAGGGCTTTCGCAGAAGGGTCGAAGGATTGTTTACTCAATATTCTTTGTGCGATGGTGCAATCCCCATTCCCACTGATGATTTCATCTATTTTTGCAATAGTGTAAGAGAAAGTTTTCATTCTAACAAAGTTTACTGGAAAATTTAACACATTTTTCAATACTAATTTACATAAAATAAGTTATTTTAATAGTTTTCCAGATTATTCAGTAAAGATCTGCTATTTTCAGAATATGTGAATTTATCTAGTACACAATATTGGATTATGACTGTCTCCAATATATAAGGCAAATTAGAAATAAGTAAACTTGTATTCCTTGAGGTTGTCACAGCATTCTCTGAGATATGCCAGACAAACTGTACTTGCTACCTGGAAGTTTAAAACGCTAATGGAACTGATATTCGGGTGACACTCAAGTCAAGTGGACCCAATTTCGGCGACGTCTGAACGGTCTGTGACAGCCAAATCCTTTGCTTGCACCTTCACGATGGTGGGACTGTTAGTAATCATGGGTATAACCTCCATGCACAAACACACTCTGGGTGACCAGTGATTACCCAGGTGTGAACCAACGTAACGGCGAGTCGAGGTGTGGCGCCCACGCCACTTGGAGGAATGCCGCCCCTCTGTGTTACCAGGCAATAATAGGTGGTAGATGACTCTCATCAACCGGTGCAATACGACTACTTTGCTTATTGGAGGCTTGAAGTGCTGGAACCCATGTTTAGTCTCCAGAGCTAAGTTCCGATCAACCCTTCCCCATCTCTTCCAACCAGCAGTATGATTTTTGAGGTTATGATGAACATTATGGCGAGATCCAATCTTCCTTACATTTCGAAGGTACAGCTCTAAAACGGTGTTCGGGCCGGTCGCTAGTTAGTACATAGGACCGAATCTATTGGTAACTCTTTAGGAGGCTTCTAGATCAGCTAGTGTATAATCTTGCTACCTCTACTCTGCCAGATAGTGACTGGAGGGAGTCCGAGTAGTGTGTATGCGGGGGGATTTGTACAGGCGACGTTAAGTCAAGGAACTGGGTATATTCTTACCATGTGTAAACCATATCCAAAAATTTCATTGCTTCATACAACACGTCCCACCCACTTTTTCTTACTATTGAATACACCATGAATTGTCAAACTAATAGTGCAAGCTTATCTTCGAAAAGATCTAAACCTCCCAAGGACTTCCTAATTCATTTTACAAATATATGTGGTCTCAATTCTAATCTCAACGATGTCCATTTCCACTTGCAGCCTACCAAACCCCATGTACTTTTTCTGACAGAATCTCAGTTATCGGTTGATTCAACTACTGCTCATCTCAGTTGCCCAAATTATTCGCTGTATGATTCCTTTCGCCTCAAAGGTGCTACTTGTGCATATGTCCGTTCCGATATTCCCTGTCAGAGACTTGGTAATTTGGAATCTCTTCTCTTCGATCTTCTCTGACTTAAAATCTCTCTACCTCATTGTGTCAAATTCATCTGTTGTCTTTACCGTTCTCCCAACTCCACTAATCACTTGGAGCTCTTTGACTTCCTCTTTTTGCAACTTGACTTTCTCCAGTCCAACTTTCCTAACAGTGAGATAATTTCCCCTGGTGATTTTAATGTTCACAACTCCAGTTGACTTCTGTTTTCTAGTCACACCGACCCAGCTCGTCGAGATGCTAAGGCTCTTGCCATTACTAATGACCTTACATAGATTGTTCATTTACCTACAAGAATACCGGACAATCCTAACCATACAGCCAACACGCTTGATCTTTTTATCAAAAACGACGCTTCTAAGTACAAGTTCGAAGTGAGAGGTCCTTTAGGCACCTCAGATCACAACCTGGCGATTGTCTCTTCTCCAATGGAGCCTTTATCTCATGGCTATTCCCAACCTCGTATTGTTTGGAACTACAAGAATGCAAAATGGGATGACCTGCGAGATTTCTTATCTTCTTTTCCTTGGTCGGATTACTGTTTCAAAAGTTCTAACGTCAACGTTTGCTCAGATCGTGTCAGTGAAATTATTCTTGCAGGAATGGAATCCTTTATCCCACACTCCACTTTAAAATCTCGTCCTTGATCTAAACCTTGGTTTTCCAATAAATGTGCTAAAGCTGTTCAAGAGAAGAACGTTGCATATCGTAATTGGCTTGTTTTCAGTTCTTCAGTTTCATTTTCTGCTTACACCAAAGCTCGCAACAATTGTAAAGCTGTTATTATTCAGTCCAAACTAGATTTTGAAAAGGCTAAGAGTAGAAAACTTGCTTTTTGCCCTAATGGTAGCCGAGCATTCTGATCTCTTGCCAAAGCTGATGACAGCAACTTTTGCCCATCTCTGCTCCCACCTCTGTCCAAACCAGATGGTTCTGTTATCACTTCAGCCAAGGATAAAGCTGACCTGCTAGCATTCCATTTTTCTTCCAACTTATGTATTAATGATCTCGACCTACTGGTGATATTTTGGTTTATGTTACCCATTTATGGACCAATTCAATGGAAAAATTTGGTGAAACACAAGCAGTTACTCTCGACATCTGAAAGGCTTTGATCGTGTTTGGCATAAAGGTCTTCTAAACAAGCTTCCATCTTATGGTTTGCCAACTGTTTTTTTATAATTGGTTATACAGTTTTCTCTCTGGTCGATCACTGAAGGTGATGGTAGATTTCTCTCTGTCTTCTAACTTCTCCACTAATGCCGGTGTCCCCCAAGGTTCAGTTCTTTCCCCCACTCTTTTCCTCTTGTATATCAATGACCTTCTTCCATTGACTGGAAATCCTATCCATAGTTTTGCCGATGATAGCATATTGCATTCAACTTTCCATTTTGAGAAACCTTGTCCTGCTCAATCAACTTCAAGTTCTCGAAAATCTGCTGCCAATTCCTTAAATGCCGATCTTCAGGTAATTCTCCAGTGGGGCAAAGACAACTTAGTTGATTTCAACCTTTCTAAAACTCAGTCTTGTCTTATATCTCCCAAAAAGGATTCTTCAGCTCCTATGCTAAGCTTTGTTGACACTTCGATTTCTAGGCAAGTTGATATATCTCTTTTGGGGATTACCCTGACTTCTAATCTCTCTCTCTTTCTCAGCACAAGCACATTACAAATATTACTTCCTCTGCATCTATAAAACTTGGTTTTCTCTTTTGTTCTCGGCGTTACTTTTCTTCCAAACAGCTGTTCCCTCTGTACAAATCGCAAATCCGCCCTGCCATGGAATATTGTTCCCACATCTGGGGTGGTGCCCCAAAAACCTCTCTCAGGCTTCTTGATTCCATTCAGAAGAGGGCAGTTAGGTTAATTAATGATTCATCTCTAACAGAGTCTCTCCACTCGCTGTCTCATAGACGTACTGTTTTTGCTGCATGCCTTTTCTACAGATATTTCCATGGGCACTGTTCTTCTTAACTGGATTCTATAATTCCCGCTCTCTCTTTGAAAACAGTCCGAACACGTGCGGCCACCAGTCAACATCCATTTACTGTCCAACTTCAAACTCACAGAACTAACTTTCCATCTTCCACATTTATTCATTCACCTGCCATTTTCTGGAACAACCTTCCTTCATACGTATTTCCTGAAAATTACAGTCTACAGAAGTTCAAGTCCAATGTCAACAAATATCTTCTTTCGTCTTCTCAACCTCCAACCCAAGCACGGTACCAAGTACTATAGGTTCTAATACCTCTATGTTTGTGGGTTTTTATAAAAAAAAAATATAAATATTTTAATGAAATTTGTGATAATTCCAAAATTTCATTAAAGATCGAAATATAAAATTTTATAAATATCTGTTAACTTGTCCACTTGTTACATGCGGACGGACACACATGATGAAAACAATAGGCACTTTATGCATTTTACAAAGCGCCCGAAACGAAATCATATTTTTAAATTTGATAATTATTAATGAAAGGTGTTTTATTTTCTTATTATTGATAATTATAAAATTAAACTAAAAGCTATCTTATTTAGATAGCTTTTACTTTCTAATATGACACAATTTATTTTACTTTCTAATATGACACAATCAAAACTGCAACGATGATATATTTACAGTTTAATTGGTTTATGTGTTATTGAGTATATGGGGTATTTAGATACAAAATCGTAATACTGCATTGAGTGGCATGGGTGGAGTTTTTCATTTTATCTGTACAAGGGTTTGATGAGTAAAATAGGGAACCCGCTGGCTGTTTCGGCCTGCTAACCGTCTGAAAAAAAAAAAAAAAAAAAAAGTGTTAAATACTTATTTTGCATTAAAATTGTAACCCTCCACTATTCACGTGATGCCTGGCAAACTGCCTGGAAAATAGATATACAAATGTATAACTGTATTTATAATGAATATATTCTTTATCTTAACTTCATAATTTCAATTACCCTTTTCTTCTAATTATTTTTCAGTTCTGGTGCGTGTACACACACACATTGTATACAGGTAAAAATGTGCTATCAGAACAAAAAAAAAAAAAAAAAAAAAAAAAGCCCTGTACCAAATAGTCTTGAATTTAATATTTTTAAATTTTATATAAAATCGAGTTAAAAACAAGTTCATGAATTTCAGAAATCCAGAAACTGTTTATAATCACTTTTTGTTCATTTCTCCTTGTTTAGGAACAAAAACGTCATTTCCTCTAATATGAGGAAATAGAGGAAATGACGTTCGAAATAAGCTGACAACAAAAAACTTAACTTATGTGATAAAGATTGAAAACCTCAAAACAAATTCTAGCTAAGGTCGAAGAATCTATTGACAATAAATAAATTACATAGAACATTATGGTAATAAAATAAAGGTGTAAAATAGCATAAAAATACCTTTTTTTTTTCTTTAAAACATCCAAATTCCATTCCTCATTCTTAATTTTAAAAATTTCGATTATTATTTTATTAATTTATTTATTAATATAAATTAATATTTATTATTTCCGATAATTGAAGTAAAAAAAATCAACGATAATGGAACTTGCTCGTGCACGGGTATTTGTCGGTTTTGCTGGATGAAAAACCCGACTTCCAGGGGGGAAAGGCTTGTTATTCTCTCACGAAACCGTATAATTGTACTACAGAGAAAAACAGCTGGCGACTCGAGATAAATGTGGGCAAGATATGCACAGAGTGGGGTTTGAGCCACTAATTGTTTTTATATTTATAAATATTTTTGACTTAATTAAAAAGTGATAAATGAGATCTGAAAGAACATCTGTGCTTTTTATGCACATAATTTTTTTTCCCTTTATCTTTCTTGCGATATACATCACACGCAAGTCAGTATATATGAAGGGTTTACCTGTCGCGTTATTGGTCATGGTTCTAGGAACATAATTATGAGAACTTCCTGTAATTTTAGTTTGCAATACCAACGGTCGTTCATAATAACTCCTTCTCTTCGCCCTCATAACAAGTTTCCCTGATGTTGCACTATTTTCAAAATTGAGAATTCAAGGAAAGATGAAATATAGAGAACATTACACATTTTCAACGAATTAATCATAAATGCGCTATTTTAAACGTTGGCAAGGGACGGGACTGCTGTTTCTTTGAGGGTGGCGCCGCCTTCCTTAAGAGAACAATTTTGTTTTCTGTGTGACACACAAATGGCTAATAGCGACTCATTCCATCATTCACAAGGAGTTGCCTCGATATTGTACTATTTCAAAAACCGAGTTAGAGTAGCTGTATTTATTTAGTCAAAAAGAAAAGTTTACCTTTATGACCCCCTCTATTTTGACAGGGGGGTCATATTTACACAGCTATCACTGTTTTGGAAGTCGATAAAATATGAAGCCAGTGACAAGCTTTTATGAATAAAATAAATAAAGAAAAGCAAAATGTAAATAGATGTAAACAAATTTGTTTGTTAATCGACAACCTTTTTTTTTTTTTTTTTTTTTTTGTAACTTGAAGTGGCCTTCTTGTTTGGGGTGTGTCTGATAATATGGGCGTTTCTTATCTACCGAAAAATATGGTACTTATAAATTCATCTCATCCAACAGATCCGGAAGTGAGCATCGCCTCTGCGTTGTAATTTCGACACGTCTTCAAGTCGATTTGGAGTTGCTGCGAATTTCGCAGTCTTCTCAAAATGGTGGTGCCATTGAATCACGCCACAATAAAGTAAAAACTACTTTTTTTAAATATTAAACAACCGATTAATAAATGTTACACATACACTTGAAATTAAACGTTAGGCAGACCTTTATCTGATTTAAATATTATGGAAAAGTGATGTTATAACGAAAAAATATATATTATTTATTTCGGCATTACCAGTTGAAGTCCCTTGTGGCCATCATAGATTAATAATTCTTATTTCCGCATTCAAACGATGCCTAGACTTGTAACAAAGTCAATGTTTGGAGTCAACGTTTCTGAAGATGACACGCTACCAATCAAGAACTTGTTCAAGAAGTTTGTCGATTATTTTATCACGATTTTTCCTCATTCACTTGATCTGAATCACCCTTCCTCCCGTGACATGTATCCTTTGGTGAGTGCATTTTTATGAAGTAATCAAAGTTATCTTAAATAGTTTTTTCGGAGAAATAAAACGGTATGTAACATTATATGCACATGTTTTTATGCCAATCTACATTACTCTTAAGATCTTTCCATCTTGGTAATGAATTGTAAAAATCAAAGTTAAAATTGATAAAACTGTTTCCGATCAACCATGGGACAACTCTTGTCTTTCCTTGCTCAGTTCTCTACAAATTAACTTTAATCCCAAGTTTATGGAATATATATTAAAATTTCATTACTAGAAGATTTTAACATCCCTAACATGAGTAAAAAATTATGCGGACCATCATACTCGTCTAATAACCAAAATCAAGAATATCTATTCCCTAACTAACTGAATTCTTTGCAGGCTATAGTAATGGGCGAATAAATAAAAATTGGCAAAAATTACTGCTAAGTAGACTAGGATAAATTTAATAAATTACTGGCGCAGGCTAATTGGGATGTCGGTTATGAACGAATCTCTTAGTGAGACCACTCGATACCTCATTGCAACTTTTAAAGAATTACCCCTAACAAGAATACATCGATAAGAAAGTACCCCTTATAGTTTAATTCTAACGAATAATTCTTTAAAACAATCTGAAATATATAATCTAAATTTGTTTTCATTAAGTAAATTTAAACGTAGTAAGAAATAAAAAAAATTCTTACTGGAGTGCCACAGGGATCATCTTTTGGGCCACTGCTATTTTATCATTTACATGAATGATCTAACCACAGAAGGAGTACGGTTATTATTTTATGCCAATCAAACTCTTAATATTTTACAAAATAAATTGCAAAAAAGGTACAGGAAGCCTTGCAGCTTATTGGAAATTGGGTTTTATACTCCAAAAATTGTTGGCCAGTTTTATCTGGCCAATTCCCAAAATTTAGTTTATAATATAAAAAAAGGTACAGATCTGCACAATAAAATATTTACTACGTCAAGATCTTTTTGCGTTAGCATATACGCTTAAAGCGCCTATTGTCTTCACCATTGTCCGTTTGTCTGTCCGTACGCATTCAATAACTCAACTACCAGTTATTTATATATCATATCTTTATATTACATAGCTGGAGCCATCATATCGTTGAGATGGGGAAAAGGACTGAAGTCTTTTACAATATATTTCATTGTTGTGTAGACTTTAACATAGTTCTATAACCCATTCATTTTTAAATGTTCTTGTTTATACTACGGCACGACCACCAGGTCAGTGGAGTTTACAATAAATCATCAATACACACATCAATCGTATTTAGCAGTTACGGGCTTGAACCCCGGTCCACTCAAAGAGCATGTGCTATTGCACTCTCGCCCTGACCACTCTCTTTAAGAAAAGCAATAAGGATTGTAAAAGTCTAAAAATCTATTTAAAACATTGTTAGTTGATAACCGTCTTACGCTACAGTAAAATTACACATAATTAGGTTTGTTTTCAAGATAAGATGAAAATTTTGAGCTTTATTACGACTATACCTGAAATACAGAAGATCCATCGCTTGGTCAACTCCTGCTATAGACGACGAAAGTCATGATGTAGTATCACCGTCCACGCCACTTCAGACTCCAGTGCCTTTGTGGGTAGCACAGTTGGAATAATTGCCGTCTTCCCCACACCGGATGGAAAAGATCTAAGTTTGAATCCCTGCGAGGACAGCCTGTTTTTTTCTCCCGGAAATTCGGGTTTTCGTCCACAAATAGAAAATCGACCAACAACAAGAACTGTTACAGATATCACATGCCTGTTCCGAGGTACGGGAAAGATCCACACTTGGATTCATCAGCTTAAAGAACAAGATGGATCCAAAAAGAGATAACGGAAGAATAAGCGAGAAAAATGACAGGGAAGAAGGTGTACCGCCTTGTAGGATCCCTCCTTTCTTGGAGGGTAATAGCTTTGAAACTGTATAGTAGAGTTTGTTCAGAAAGTAAGGAGTTGAAGAATATCTCTCTTTCTCCCATTAAAAGATTCCAATATAGAGGGAAATAAAAAGATTTAGATAAAAAAGAATCAAAAGCTGCAGTAGGTTCAAACAGAAAGTATTCAACTGGGCCAGAAGTCAAAAGGCTTTGCTAAAAATTTAAATAAAGCACACCGGTTTTCATACTTTTTGGGACTCAATGAATATGTAAATAAGCTAGGATGGTGGAAAAATTCCGTTATCTAAGGCATATATTAAATATTTTTAAATTTCTGAAATGGATTTAAGGACTCGAGAACAAAGACTCTCAAACTTGGGGATGGAATTACGGTAGTTCCACCTGAACTGGACAGGAAAAACGATAAGATCCTCAATACAATCAAATGTGCAAGTGGAAAAAAGAGTGTGATGAAACAATCTGTTCTTCAGAGGTCAGTCACCTAGTTAAAATCATCAGATGAAGTCAAGCAAAGATGGAAAATCCTGTGTAGAATTTCCTTACCAGTTTAATTTTGGAAAAGAGAAGTGACTCGATTTTCTTTATCTCAAGGTGAGCAAACACGCTCTAACGCCCAGTAAGCAAGGATACCAAACGTGATATGCCAATTGATCATGAATTGAACATATCCCAGTTGAGTCCCTGTTGGTTGAGAAATAATCGTCCTCGCTTTGGTTCAAATTTCACCCGAGCTACTCACGGGTAGCTCGGGTGAAATAATTCAGATAATTCATCCTTCTAATCCCCCCCCCCCCATTTATGCTCTCGTGGGTAGCACAGTTGGTATAATCACCGCCCTCCTCACATCGGGTGGAAAAGACTTGAGTTCGAATTCTGTCAATGATGCCAGGAATTTTCATGAGTATTTTTCACAACGTGGCTGAGTTAGTCGGTCTCAGGTAAGGACAGCAGGGATTTTTTTCACGGAAACTCGGGTTTTTCTTTCGGCAAACAGCAGATCGACTACAGAATACCTGCAATTTACAGACATAATATATACGGCACAATATGGCTTAAGTTACTGATGCGCTTAAATCCTACAACAACCAACAATCCCTCGTTGATGAAGGAAATGACCACGGAGCGTGAGAATTTTCACCGGATGCGCCTCCATTCCAAAACAAACCTTAAAGCATCTCCCACCTAAAGAACAGAAGACAAGCTAAGAGTTACTGAACCAGTAACGCAAACCCAATGATAATTTAAAATCCAATTTTATTTTCATCCTTTTTTATAATGATTACTTCCCTTTCATCCCTTTTTACAGTCTAATGATTACTCCTTTGTTTATCCTTAAACACAATAGTAGTTCACCGTTTGTGGAAAAAAAAACATCACGGGACTCTCCATAATTTCTCTCGACTCAGTGAAATAAATCTGATTAGGAGCGATGCAATTTAGACTGATTTAAGGAAAATAAAATGAAGATATCCTTGACTTTTATTTGCGAAGCAAGATTAGTCTTAGCTGGTAGCGCATAACCTTGACACATTTTCCATATGTCTTTGATACTTTTGACGGATTTATATTTTTTGTATAATTCGTTTCTTAAGGTTATTTCTTGATTTTCAGTGACGCTGGTCTATTTAAAATCTTCAGACACTCATCGTCAGTCAGTCAGTGGAAGTAGCATTTGGAAT
This sequence comes from Mastigoproctus giganteus, assembly GCF_048544385.1. Lineage (NCBI taxonomy): Eukaryota > Metazoa > Arthropoda > Arachnida > Uropygi > Thelyphonidae > Mastigoproctus > Mastigoproctus giganteus. The sequence continues at coordinate 33,517,460 of NC_143575.1, read as the reverse complement.
AACTTACCAGGAGAAATAATCTACCAATCCACCATCGTTAAATGTATTGTTTGATTTTTACCTGTATTTACCAGTACACCTTTCTCTTTGTTAGTTGATCTACGTAAGAGAATCTTTTTTTTCCTCACTTCACTTCAAGTAGCTTGACAACTAAGGGACATGATGACGTCACCAGCATAGTTCTTGATGTTTCCGTTGAGTGGCACTAGTTGAAGAGTTTTAGCCTGGAGTAATTATCTACCGTGCTGGTCATCATGAAAGCCAGTTCTTAGCGTGGCGTGGGACTGTGTAATGCGTTTTCCAAAACCTATGAACTACAAAGCAACTAACGGTCTCTATTTATTGATATAACATCCAGGTAAGCGCAATATTTAAATTCGAATTTTTAAATATTTTTTATGTAAACAGAAATTATGCAGTTATGTACTATAAAGACAACTGAATTAACAGCTTAATGGGTAAAGTCGTCTGCAGTAGATCAGGATTTACACTCGATAATAAAAAAAAAAAAAAAAAAAAGTCATAATTTTCTTAGACTAGGAATGATTTGACAATAAGCAAACGAAAGTAACCAGATATCAAATAGATTTTATTCATAAATATTACTAACTTGTATTTATGCAAACTATTTAAGAAATAAATATCAAGATTGTTTTGAATTATATAATTTGTGTATATATAAAATTAACGTCCTTAAATTTTATAGTTATCATAGCTATATATTTATTTAAATATGGATGTTATTAAATGAATTTATATTTTCGTATATGTTCACAATAGGTTATATTTTTATTGTTAAGCTGAAGTATGTTTTACAATCATGAGCAAGGGGTTTCTAGACATTATCCTCCTCTAGGATCCAGAGATTAGACGTTATTCAATGTATTGTGTACTCTTTGAAAATAAATAAATAATATCGAATGCATCAAATTTAACCAAGACTTTAAGCTTCGATGTGATGATCATTAAAGTACTATAATAATATATTAGGCTATCAATAAGAAATATTTCAATAATATATCATTAATGTAACTTTTATTTTTTTTTATGGATTCCCTGTATTTTTTCTCGAATTTTTAATATTGATTGTATTGAACAAATTACAGTGTCTGATTTATGGATTTTAAAAGCTATTGGTATTAATTGATTCCTCTTGAGGTGATTAACTATTTTCCCTACCTCCATCCCAGAAAAAAAAATTCAATAAATATTTTACGGTAATTGAACAATAAATAACTTAATGTCATTACGATTTGTATTTATTATAAATCACTGATAAATTGATTTCTGAAGTACTGTATACTGATGTAGAGTAAATACAAATAAGTATCTAACGTACAATATCTCGCGTGACAGAAACATTCGTAGTCACGTGAGCTTTCTGTTTGCATCACAGGAACACGTGTGTGAGATGGTTTCCAAATGAAAAGTGTGTAGTCACTGACGTGTATTGGGGACTTTACGGAAGAGCTCGTACAAGAACATCACAGAACACGTTGTCCTATTTTAAAGAAGGGAGCAGGAAATGCTTGATCCTATAATTCAACTTGTTAAGTGCTATACAATCTGAGTCTACATGCAGAGTTGGGAAAATGTGGATGACCTGAGAAAGTCTGAATTGACTCACGCCTTTAAAAACAACGTGCAATTCGGTGTAAATAATGAAGCTTGGAATATGTCAACACTTTATTTTCTACAGGTTTTAAATCGAGAAAACAAGAATAAATATAACTTTAAAAAAAATTTCACTTTTCAAATTTTTTAGATAAAAATTATTATAAGATGGTTTCTAGTAATAGAAGGGCATGGGGTAGGTCCAAATATAGCTTGGGTTTTAAATACTTCAGAAATATTGAAAGTTTCTTTCTTATTTGAGATTGTTTAAGTTTAAATTTTTAGTAATAATGATGAAATAGCTTCCAGCTGTGTGCAAATAACGTATAATTTCATTTATTATTTAATGTTTGGCGCTTACATTTCGCGAATGATATCTCTTGATTACTCCCGCGGATTAATACAAAAAGTGGATGTTTTAAGATTTAGTAAGTAGAAGTTTACGGATGAATGGAATTATTTTTAATGCTGTAAAATTTGACTTCGCCCATTTCCTTCACACTTGAATTCACGTGTAGAATGCAAATTGAAGACAGCATTCCAGTGGTGGAATGGGTAGTCAACTGTTGAGAAGATGGAGTTAATTTTGAAGGGTTCGTGCATACAAAAGAAAAAAATTAGAATGGGAGATTAAAAACTTTTTTTTTTTAACAGTATAAAATTTTATTCGATTTTAATTTTGTACCTCATATAATACTGTATTTAAAATAAATACAACTGTGAATGGTTATTAAAATATAAATTGATTTTATGTCACACTCCGAAATATTTTAGACATTAAAGCATAATGCCAGAATATGGTAGGTAAAAGCATGAGAAACAACTCGAAAAGCATTTAATAATATCGACATTAATCACATAACATTACTGGGCTAAGTTGATGCCGATGGAATTTTGATCCAATGTTTAAAATTACCGTAAATTATAAATAAATCAAAATCGTTGATATTACCTGTACGTCAGACGTTTATTTGCTGATTTTAGGCAATATTTCGTCGTTATAAATGTATGTGTGTGTGTTGACTGGCCAATCTGCATATTATACCGGCTGAAAAACCCCTATATAACCCAAGATGGAACACTTCAGTGGTTCCCAAACTGTGGTCTGGGGATCCCAAGGGATTCGCAAACAGTTCCCAGGGGATCCGTGGATAATTTCTGTAATGGCTTCTTTGAATTTTACTTATTTTTTTTTAAAACAAAATCTAAATATCGTTACATACTGGATGTCTCACCCGACATAAGAATTCATTTGTCTACAATCAATCCAAACTTTAAGGACTTCGTGGGACTTAAAAACAACCATCCTTCACACTAGTAGCCTATGAGGTACGATTGATTGTATACTCAAATAGTGACAGTTCATTATTCAGTTATTTTTTGTGCCAGTCTATAAATTGTAAACATATAGTAAACTGGTAGATTGTAAACATATAATAAATCAGTTCTGAGATATAAATTTTTAATTTTGGATACCAATCGTCCGGACACCCCATATTTAAGTGAGCATGATGTAAGGATCTGTGATTATTTTCAAAGCCAAAAGGGGTCCGCGAGCATAAAAGTTTTGGAAACACTGCCCTACTTCATCTGCCTGAAGTCGGCTAATTACATCCTCTACTGAAGAGATCTTAGAAATTCCTGCAGTCATCGATGGTACTCAAACCCAGACGTCTCGAAACGAGTGACAAGTTTTTAATTATAAATGCCAAAACTTTTTCTGTAAATGGCATTGTTTTCGTATGCGGTGTATTGTACTCTCCACCTTTACAAAGCTTTGCTTTTGTATTGCACTATTTCAAATGAACAAGCCGAAGTCTTACCATAAAACTAAAAGAAAATTATTTTTGCAAATGACACAAATATTTTGTACAGCACTTCCTTCTTATTTTTATAAGTTACACCGGTTTTTACATTGCTTCAAACCCTTCCCTACATCTCAGTAGAGAAACATTATTTGAGGTACTGAAGTACCATGGCAACCGGTTTCGAAGGGGAGAGGGGTTTTACTTGTACTGTGTAGTCAAATAAAGGGTACTTCTCTATGTAAAAAGGGAAGCCCTGTTTATTTGAAGTAGTATAATACCAATGAACTCGTCGTGAAGTTAGGCTATACTGCTTGAAAAAAGGTTAAAATTTTATTTAATATTAAAAATTAATTAAAATCAAAATTTTTTTAACCTTGATTTATTTTTAAACTCTTTGAAAATAGGTTAAAAATAAACCAAGCCTTTGGGACATCTTTGAGATACTCTTGGAATTCATTCATTTGGAACCGAAATTAATCAAAATTTGATGAAAGACTGATTTTTTTTAAATGGCGCATAGGCAACTTAGGCCATGATGTACCAAGTCAATGATTAAACATTGCAAAAGATAGCGGAAATTACGTTCTTCTAAGTTTAAAAAAAAATACGAAACCTAATTTTTAAGCAGTACAAATAGATAAAATATACTGAAATAGAAACTTCGTGATGAACATAACAGCTGTGTTCTAGAATAAATTATAAACTAGTCAAAACTTGGAAGAAAAAATCAATACCAGATCATTGTCATTAAAAACTTGTCCACGGTTGAAAATCTACCAAAAATAGCATTAAGAAAAATAGAAAATTCAGTAGAAGAAAACGAAAATAATAGTCTGTCCCAGATATGATTATTTGATGCTGGAAAAAGAAAATAAAGCTACCTAATTTGGATTACTTTGCAAATAAGTTTTTAGAATTAAAAAAATATTCGTAAACAATTGCTCATTATGCTTGTATCGAAAAAAAGAAAAGCCGATGCACCAAAATAGAATGTGCCTTTATTATAACTATAAAAGAGAGAATGTGCAAAATGTAAGCCAATAACCAACCTGTATCTGGTGGAAAAGCAAAAACTCTGTTGGCCATAAATCATGTTTGGAGATCATCGACTTATTCTGGAGAGGGAGGGGAAATAGGTTATGGAATAAATCTTCCCCACAAAAATGTAAAATATGAGTACTTTTATATTTTGACTATAAAAAGTGCTACTAATTTTGGACGGAAATTTTAAAGCTTTATAATGTGGAAACTTTGATAGATCGATTACCAATATCGATAAACAACCTTTATTCCTGCATAATTTTCTTAATCACCACCATCTATCTTCTCCTCTCCCTCTTAATTAAAATTCTTTGTATCCCCTTCATTGATATTTTGCTAAATAATAGATGTATATAAATTACATCGAAATTGTAAAGAAAAAATTCAGTCATTCGTCTCGACAAAAAGAGAGATAAAGGAGGAAATGAAATTGAAAGAAAAGGCTTGTAATTTTTATGAGATAAAAGTCCTAAAATAAATAATAAAAATAGGTAGGATATTTTCAAACGGTTTTCTTAGACCTGTAACTAAATATACCACTTGACCAAACATATTAACTCTCTGGTGCCTCATGTATAAAACTAACAGCATAGCAGAGATATGTTGTTCCTCATTCTGCCAGCTGTATTAGAGGAAGTCCGAGAGGTCTGTGTGTGTGTGTGGGAGCATTGTCAGTGGTATGCTATGTCAAGGAATTGGCCTTTCCATCGACATTACAATGGCCAAATTACTCAAGGAAGCGGAATATTCCAAAGAGAGAGAGAGAGAGAAAAGAAAAGAAAAGAAATCCGCAATATTGACATCTTCCCTATTGCTAAAAAGTGACTATCTAAGCCCGCTTTAGACTTTACCAAACTCGGCGACTTAGCAGATAATTTATTCAAATAATCTACAAAACACTGTCTGAAGGTAAACTTTGTGTATTCTTGTCTCTCCTACCAGTAAGAATATGCTTTACCTCCCTTGTTCATTTTATTACTTCCTTTCAGAACTTTACACGCCTTGTAACTAGTTGCCAAGGGCAGGATTTTCGGTTCAACAAATCCTAGTCTAAACAAACGGCCAAAACTTATCACCAGTTCCTTAAAAACTTTCTCCAGGTCCAATGGGGGTAAAAGAATTTAATTACAATCCTTTTGAAAGTTCTGCGCTATTTCTCGCTTAAACAAAAGTTTGCTGCTTTTATGCTCATTGTTAACAACATTTTGATTTCTAGACAATATCTTTATTGTGCTTTTGCTCACCCTGATTTCTAACCCTTCTTGGTACAAGCATATCACTTCCTCTGCATAGAAATAATTCTTTGAATTACTTTTCTTCTAAACAGCTGTTAACTTTGTGTCAATCACGAATCCGCCCAATTGTGGAATATATATATATATTTTTTTTGGTGCGCCCCGGTAACTTCTGTTAAGTTTCGTGACGTGATGGTAACGCTCCCTCTCTGAAAAACTCACTCCGCTGCAAATCACCAATATAGTTCGAACACATGCTTCAGGAAGGTCATTTCTGTTCATAGTTCAAACTCCTTGAACTAACTTCTTCATATATCCCTTCTACTTCTGTTCTTTGGAACGTCTTCCTTCTTATATACATACTTAAATGACAGTCTTCAAAATTTCGAGTCCAATTTTCAAGTAACAGTTACCTTTTGTGTTTGGAGTTGCCATAACTGATATGAAAATACAAAATGTACTTGTACATACAAAATGCATCAAACGATTCCACAGAATTTCGAAGCTGTCTTAAAATACGTAATGTAATTTTATTGATCTTTCTTTCTCTCCACAGAATGAAACATTTGCTGTAAATGTCAAGGTAATGGATGACAAACATAATGCGGAAGATTTTTAACTGTTGTCTAGGAGCACAACTTCAGTTACACTGTATTAAAGGAAAACTAAACACGCTTTCCTGCATGAAATTACAGAAAGACAGGAAAAACAGCCTTAAATCGACATTTCGAAACAAGAAAAGTAACAAAAATAAAAACATTATTGTTATAACTTTTAAGAAATAGATTATTCTGAAGAGATTTTACTTAAATCACATATCAAAAGAATTAATAGATAAATAAATAACAAGTACAAAAACGTAATTTAATTTCAAATTTAAAATTTACTATGTATGAAAATAAACGCGGATACAGAATGGTGCAGCGTCGTTACTATGGCAACTGCATCATTTTAGCGCATGCGCTGTCAGGCCGTATCCAGTAGCTACTACTGATCTTCACTTCACTTATTTTTGCTGATTTGTAAGTCTTTCAACGACAGTGATATTAATTTATTATTTTATAATTAAAGTTTATTTTAGATTTCGGTTAGTGTCACTGTTCAGCTCATCCATTTTCTGAGTAACATGTCTCAATGGCTTATTAGTTTTTAATTATTAAGGCTGTTAGCACCCCAATTCCTCGGAATGTCCTTAGCAAACAAAAGGTGATGGTCAAGAAAATGGGAATATGAACTCGAACGATGCCATGGTTAATTAAAAGAGATCTAAGGATACGTGCTCGCCTGCTCTTTTGAACAGGACAGATGTTAACTCCTATCCTAAATAAAATTATCAATTACTATCAAAACTGCTACTGCAGCTGTACTCGAAAAGAGACACGGTATTATCTTCTTTAAAGAAGAAAATCTTCGCTATTAAGGACGATTATACTCGTAAAAATCATAAAGTTTTTGCCCACAGCTTCATGGTGGCTACTGAAGTTACATGGGGTTGTCTAAGATGAAACCTAGTTCGAAAAGTAACAAAATTTTATTAAAAATGAATACAAAATTTAACTCAAACAGTTACAGAATGTGGTGGAAATTTCCGCCTAGCTTTTAGGTCAGGCATTTATTCTTTTTAGTGTGTATGTTGTAACACTTTTGTTAATATGTTCAGAAATAAACAAATCTCTGGAAAACCCCAGCTTACTCAAATGCTGCACTGCAATTCAAAACCACTGCTGTTATAATGAAACTTCCTTCTGCCACCTGTCTAAAAATACCCCCCTTCATATTCAATGACATCGTGTGATCTGTTGCCATAGTTACTTTGCTACACACCATCGAGGGATGGTTGTTGCGATAAAGCCCCTTAAATAAACCACGTTTCATTGGACCTTTCAGCTGAAAGGTCCAATGTTTATCTTTCTTGGGTAGGCGGGTCCTTGTTTGTTGAGTTTTGGGTCCCTTTTCAGCCTGGGTCCCGGATGCATTGTGTCCTCCCAAAGGTTCGTCCCTGGATTCAGCTCCAGCTCCTATTATATGCCGATGAATGAAATCTATGGACAATAATTATTATTTTAATAAAACGCATTATGACAGTATTTATGGCAGAAATGTGCACAGTCCACACAAGAAGCAACAATTAATCTTTACGATATAACAAAAAAAATAATAATAATAATAAATAACACAAAAAACTGTGCAATACGTAGTTATGAATAAAAACTATAAATACTATTTAGATAATACAGGATCTGTTTTGCAAACCAGGTGACTTCATCGAGAGAACATTGTATGTTGCAAATTTGCAAATCCAGGAAGGTTACCAAGAAGTATGGAAGAGGTCATTAAATTAATTACATTACTTTGAAGTAATGACAGAGCTTAAAACAAGCTACAACAACCACCAGTGACCGGTGATTACGAACGAATAGAGGTGTTGGTAGGTAAGAAACGAGTCTTTCTTTCAGACACACATATGTACACTCACTCACTCACTCTCCTTCTTTCCGTCTGCATTAGTTGTTGACCTTGCTTTTCGAAGGTACTCGCCTGAGGGAAGAAGTTGAAAACCCGACGTTAGTTTCACGTCAGTAGCCAGGGAATTTCCCTGACGTTATGTGCCTCTCACAGACTCGCTATATTGCTCCTTTGCTTGATGAACCAATTCATGGCAACCTTCACCCGAGAGAAGGTCAAAAGTTCCATCGACACCCAAACCTTGATGATAACTTGAAATGAGTATGCTTTCTTAGAATTACCACTCCTTAATAGAAAAATAAAAAAATAAATAAATGATTAAATAAAGCACAAAAAAATCAGATCTTTATGAGTTGATAAAACACCCCTCCACCACAGCTAAAAAAAAAAAAAAAAACGTAAAACTCCTAACAATTTGGATTGTCAATTAAAAATATATATATATTTCAAGTGGATGGTGTACAATCACTATATACAGATTGTTTTAGAAAACCACTTCACGTTAAAGAAACATTTAAATTTTCATTTATATATAAGTTTTCTAAGAGTTTATATTAATTTTTATTTCTTATAATGTGAAGTCCCAAAAATTGCATCCTTTATACGGATGGTATTATGATAGACATACAGAAGTCGTCATTTAAGTTCTGCGCATGCCATCAAAAAAAATAAAGGGGGGGGGGGAAGAAAGGTAATTTTCTTCTTAAAGACATCAGATTGGCAATTTTCAATCTCAATCATTGAACTCATTAATGACTTGATGGATTATTTATTGCCATTTCATTTCATCAGTCAAATGAATTATGTGTCAGTGGCCGAAGAAAAGAACTATCAGTGTGAGCCAGTGAGAAATTTGAAAGTCAAATGAAGCAAATAATAATAATAAATAACTAACCTGTACAAGAGGTGAGAGCTATTCGCATGTTGTGACTCCCACTATATGTCCGAAATGGGTCACCTTATTTCAACGTTTCTTTATTGCACTCACTGCGAAACTTACTTCTGCCATACAGAGCGTTAATTGCCTACAGGGGATGCGAGAACTGGGTTTTTAGCAAGATCATAGTAGCTACCAGACAGATTCCTATGCACCACAAGAGATCTTAATCTCTTCTGTTACCAACAATTTACGGCTTGTTGAAGACTCTGATACTGCGCAATAATTTCTTTCTTTCATGCTGTTTTATTATCACCAACAATAAAAAACTACAACAGGTTTACGGCACAAAGCACAAAGAATCACAGACTTATTTAACTACAAGTAATAAGCATAAAAGTATTTTAATTGTAATAACTATATTTAAAAGCGTAACTGTACTGGTTAACGACAAAAGGTTCTGGAGATTTGAACACAAATGGAATTCAGAGGTAAGTCTGCGATGGCGGTGAAGCCAACAGGAATTGATCCATAAATATCGATCAGTGTAGAATAGAACATTCAGTACTGATCCAAAATAACTTGTGGATGTTCTCGAGAATTGTCGATTGCTCGGTAACATTTTAACCATATTGAGTGGTTTTACTACTCCATACATGTATGTCAGTTTGTATATTTATTGTTTTGAATAATGATTAGTATTACTAAAGATTTTTAGTAGTCTTTAGAGGCACCATATGCTGTTTGGTATCAGTTATCTACTTGTTGAATTGTACGAGAAATTGATACTTTATTTCAGAGAAAATTGAAGAATTTTGTGGTTCTGGTTGTTCATGATGATGATAAAAAAGACTAATAATTGGGAACCATAGGGAGACAAGTTGAATGTTATGGTCAGTATCAAATGACTTACCTTGTTAATGAAATATGTCCTCCGCTTTTCCCTCGTGAACAGAAGAGTATCCGTGGGACATGCACCGTACGTTGTACGGTATATATCATTGTGTTGTGTGACCAACTGCATTTACCAATCAATACACTCCGATCACGATTGTCTTTAGATGAATATATTGACAATTATCCTCAATACTTTTTTCAAAAACCTTCATCGTTTTAAATCGTTATGGTTACGAAAAAACTTTTGTAATAGCGATGGATAAACATTATTTTAACCATGTAAAAAAGTTGCATTTTTAATAAGTTGTTATCAGAGATTCATTGGCTCAAAATTAGAACTTTTGGATTATGTAGCTTCCAATTAAGATTTCTATTTGTATGACATGCTCTCTTGAAAATCATAATGTAACCTAAGTTCTGCTCGGATGTGACTGGGAGGAAAGTGCTGAACTGTCGCAGAGTACTAGAACCGTTCGCCGACTTAAAGGAGACTTGAGGTTTGCCGACTTGTTTTAGAAATAATCATCATGAAGTCGCCGTAAATTATTACAAATTTTAAAAATTCCAATTCTTATGGTACATTATTTCTCTAAATTCTTTTGGAAACACTGAGCGCATGAGCTGTTGCTGATGTTATCCTAACCAGATAGTATACATAATGGCAGCTCCGGAAGGAGTCCATTTTCTTGTAGTAATAATGTATGAAGACCGATATGCGATCTTTAATTTGTTTTTGACGGTAAAAGGGAAAAATCCAGCCCGAAATTCATCTTAGAATATCAGTCCGGTTCCGTGTGATGAGCCTTTATGAGTTAATCACGAGTTAAGCACATCTACGGCGAGTTAATAAATTCAAAAACTATCAGAATTCACTGGCCTAAGCTGGAAGGTATAGAGGAGGTTTGAAGTTTTACGTCATCCTCTGTATTTGCTGGTCTTAGTTTCGAGTGATTTTCACATTTTTAATTATTGAATGAGTACTTGGAGAACAGTGAGTCTTTCTTGACAGAGGAAGATAAAAATACGGTAGTTCATGAGTTGCTGTGAGACCAACTATAAGAAATCCTCTCATTAGCTTTACAATGGTGGAAAAGTGTAGAATGTAATGGAGACGAGTGAATTTCGAAATAATCACCATGGTTTTTCAAAAACAGTCCACTAGTAAAATGAACCCTTTGGAAATGCACAAAACGTTACAAACAGGGGAAAAAATACACAACACGTTGTTTTGATTATCTGTAAGTTATTTGGTGATGGACTTTGCACACATAACCTCTGAAGGCCGACCACGATCCTGCAGTAACATGCACTGCCAACAGTACACATATAGCAAATTGAGCTCCTACTCTACTACAACAAGTGTACGGCCCACAGCTGCTAGTATGCATACCTAGTAAAATTCATATTATGCAGGATTTCAGCTGTCATCCCTGTTAAAGGTATTCGAGACATTTTCTAATATTTTGCCATGGAAGTGTATAAATGCATTATAAGTGCGGCATCGAAATACCTGAGAAAATTGTTATTTTTCAATTAATTATTCTTTGTCGCTACTTTGTCTTGTGTGGTTTATATATATATATATATCAATTTGTTCATCAGTGGATTCTTCTGAAGTGTTATCTGTTTCTTTCCTGATTAAATTGTTGTTATTAATGACATATAATTTTCTATGTTCATCCCTTATATTTACTTTTGTTTATTGACATACGTTCTGCTTCTGTTTAAGATACATAGTTTACTTTTAGCTGACGTAAGAAATCAACTGAATAGGCAACTTGTCTTCCCCATGGACTGGGTGACATTTCCTCTTCCATTATCATAAAAATAACGAAAACCAGTGGCAGCTGGCTATAAAATGCCATTGAGAAATTGCGCTGAAAAATTAAAAGTAAATGCCTTTTTTATATTTTGCATTTATTTCTAATTTATATTTATTTATTTTAATATTTTGCTTATTTTAAAGTCCCTAGGGAGACGTTCCTGTTAAATTTTTTTTAATGCCACCGTGTAACAGTTCTGTGTAAATTGGCATTTTTCCAGACATGTTATAAAGTTGTCAACTATTAACCAGTTTCCATCCTCAGTGTTTTAACAAGTTATTTGATAAGATCACCCATAACAAATTATGAACCTTTAATTATATCGAATTAATAAGTCTAAGTTACGTGGTTTGACAATAAAATAACCAGAATAATTTTTTGTGCTACATTCAGTAACATTGGTGAGGTGGCGCTTGTTGAAGGATTACGTCACTACATGACGTTGCAGTACTGAGAAATGCAAGTCGATTTGAAGTGAAAGTGTTCTCCTTGAATTTTTTTAAATCATTTTTTAGATAACCATTTAACTAATAAATAAATGGTATTTTTCTTTATCTTTCACTTAAAATAAAAAGGTGTGTTATTCGATAATCCATATATATCTTTCTCATATAGCTTTATTTAAAATAATAGAATAAGTGATACTGTAATAAATATTTAATAAATAAAAATCTATAAATATATCTGATGCTTCAATTGAATAGTTTACTTAATGAAAAGCAAGAGGGAAGAGAATTAATAATATATTATATTAAAACATATAATATTTAATATAATGCATAAAATATATCAATTTATAAAATAGTTATTAAAATTATAAAATAATTATTATTTAATTAAATAATAATTTAAAAATACAGATAAAATTTAAAAAATAATAAAATAAATATTAAAAAATAATAAAAATATATTTTTAAATAAATCTTTGCTGGCAAAAAAATTGTGAACCAAAACTATTTTTACTGTCCCTCATCTATTTTCTAGGTAGTAAGTTAGAAATATCTTCCTAATTAATAAGGACATGTCCTAGAGTGATGCAAGCTCGAATTGCATTCCTTGTCTTATCCTCTTGCTCACGATTGTTGGAAAAGGTTTGAGAAGTATCCTATTGAGATGAAAGGCATTATTATGGTGGTTTTCAACTGTGGCTGAGTTAGTAGGTCACAGACACAGGCTGTGTAGATATTTCTGAGAATACGCAGATAGAATATTCTCAGGTTTCATATAGCCTTTGTTGTCCGCGTAGACTGAAAACAAGCAACTGTAACCAAATCTTTTAGAAATATTTTAATCATGCTTTCAAGGGAGAATCGTGCTTTCAAGAAATAGCATGAAAGACCGTACTTTTTTGAACTGCAAACCATTAATAGGCAACGGAAACACTTCGAAATCACGGAAGTAGAGTCATTTAGAAAACAGAAGAGGTCGAAGAACCAGTTCTGAATAAAATGAAAAAAACTCGAGATAATCCAAGGACATTTATGACACATCTGTTTGTCATATATTGATATCGCTGACAGAAGAGGATGGATGGATGATAAAGCAGAATTAGAGAAAATAACTACAAAATGTGTGGGACGAATATCTAGTAATGTGCATGCTGCTAAAATTAGATAACACTGTTCAGAGTAGGTAATTGCCTCTTTGAAAACAGGTATTAGAAAGATAATTATTAAGAAGTTGACAGGCGAGATCAACTGCCTTCTGCATAAGAATGAAGTAGAAACCCAGAAACCATGACCTGAAGGTGGTAAAAACTGCAAAAGGAACAAACTGGATGAATCAAGTGCCGACTTTCTAACCTTCGCCAACTCAACTGAAGAGTTGATGGAATATTTTATTGTGAGTAAGAGAGGTGAACTTTGACGTCATAATTCTAAGCGAAGTTTTAATTAGGCACTAAAAGGAAATATTTTAATATTCTCTTATAATGCACAATAAAAATAGAGATATACTGCTGAGAATAAAGCTAGAGAAGGATTGGATTAGAGTATAAGAAAGAGGTATAAGAATATTCGTGCACAAAGCTCTGTATTGTATAGTTACTCTTAGAACATCAGTTACAAATTAATAGAAAAGAAGAAAAGTATGCTTTTTAATTTTAGTTTAAAATTTTAGACATGTATGTAACTTGTCGATTTTTTTCAGGGAGCTAGTTTGTTTTGTTTTTTCGCCAATGTGACTATGAAGCTTTTGTAAATTGTGTATTCTATGGATGGTTTGTCTGTTTTTCTGGATAAGAACCTGAGTTTTCGTGACGAGAAATCCTTTTTAATCGTTTGATATATGTAAACTGTATATCAAATGATTTTGACCTACAGTTTACATATATCAATTCTGTAGTTTACATATATTTTTGATATATGTAAACTACAGAATATGTATATTCTGTAGCTATCCGCACTTTTTTTTGCTGAGGTTAATATAATCTGCTAGAGTTTTTCTTTTTTTTTATCAGATCACATTAAAATAAATACACTGCTCGACAAAATTAACAGAGCAAAATATTTTTCATGAATATTTTATTGTGAACAACAGTGTTGCCGAAGGCAAATATTTGATATCATCCTGGTGCAAATTTCGAGTATCCAATAGAAATCGATCTACCACCTTATATGCAAATTATTCATAATCATATATACACGGGTTGCGACCACGTCACTTCATTCTGTTTTTTTGGCTTGTTCAATGAGACAGCCACATCTCCAGTACTCAGCATGGTAAGTCATCGTCGTTTAGATCAGCGTTTCCCAAACTGGGGTCGTAGACCAATTCCAGGGGGGGGTCCGCGAAACGGTGGTCGACCATATATATATGCACATGTTATATATAGGGGTACGCAAACTTTTTTTTTTTTTTGATTTTTGAAAAGATCCGTAGATCTCAGTAGTTTGGGAACCGCTGGTTTAGATGATTCTTTGAGATGGCGGGCCATTGGACGACTTCAAGCCGGGCAGTGGTAGCACATTGGCTTAATGTGTCGTCTCGGCACTATGAAAGCAGTTTCAGGAGACAGGAACCATTAGAAGGAGAGCTGGCCAATGTCGCCCGAGGGCTACGTCAATTAGAACAGACCGCTGTATGGCTCTAACAGCAAGGCGAAATCATACGATGTCCAGTCATCAACTTTCCCTTGAGGTTGAAAACATTTCCAACTGGACCGTGTTAAGAAGGCTCAATTCAAGTGGACTCGAGCCCAGTTATAGGGGATACTCTGGAGACCGCCATACAAATATAAATACTGTACCTCGAATCCCACTAATCCAGGTGTAGATGGCAAGGTTTCCCCCTCCCCCAGAAATTGGGGGTTTTTTTCGTCCAGCAAAACAGGCTAATCGACCAGAGAACACGCAATTTACAGTCACAAATGCAGGTTTATGTAAGAAATTACGGGTAACCTTAATATAATAATTTAAAATTTTTGAATCCCATTAACCCAAAACCCAGAACTGATCGAAACTGGTGTCATGAACGTGTGACTTGAACCCCTGAGAAAGGGACACTTACGGTGAAGGAGGGTATTTTCTTGCAGGGCGAAATAATGATCAACGGTCACACTCCTCTTCATGTTTTTGATAGGGGTACCATAACTGCGCAGAGGTACCGAGAACAGATCCTCGATCCTTATGTGCGACTTTTTAGGGTAGGCGTGTTAATCCATTAACACATACTCTGTCTTTTTTCATCTCCAAATATTGTAAATAAGTTCATGTAAATATATTTGTAAATACTGATATAATGTAACCACACCCTCTAGCCACGTTCTGTCTATGGGTGTCTCGTAAGAGAAATAAACAGATAATAATAATAATTGGCCCAGATTTTCTTTTGATGCGCAACAACGCCGCTGCACATAGAGCTCAAGTGGTGGAGGAATATCTTGAAACTGAAGATGGCCAACGACTGCCGTGGCCAGCACGATCATCAGACAAATCCGATAGAACAAGTGTGGGACCCCTTGGGTGTCGCATTGCATGCCGACAGCCAACTCCTCGGTCACTTGGTGAACTAAGGTCTGCGCTGGTGCAAGAATGGGATTCGTTGCCACAGAATCTTATAGACACCCGTATATCGAGCATGGTTCACAGCTGCCAGGCCTGCTTAGCCTTAAGGGGGAGTCAAATTTATATTGAAAGAGGATGTTTACATGATAGATGCGTGAAATTTTGCTTTCGGCCAGGGTAACGAATTGTTGGAAGAAACTTCCATCTGGTGTTGTGGAAGTCGATAGTTTCAATCTGAACCTAAATTTGAGGAAGATGTGGACAAATTATTGAATTCAGTTGGAATAACACCTCCCCACACTGAGTGGAAAAGACCTAAGGTCGAATCCCCTCAAAAATGCGAGGAATCTTTTGGGTGTTCTTTACAACATGGCTGAGTTCGTTGGTCTCAGGCGAGAGGAGCATGATTTTTTATTCCTAAAATTCGGTTTTTTCTCCAGTAAATTGACCAAAGAACACATGCAATTTACATGCATGTATTGTATACGGCGCAATATGGCCTAAGTTGCTGATGTGCCTAAATCCCTACACCTCTAATTGAACAAATTTAAAGATGATTTGGACAAATTGAGTTGGTAAAATGTGTTTGGCTAATGCTGTATAAGCTTGTTTCCTAGCATCATGTTGTTAATACGGATAACAATAACAACCATCTTGAGACCAAGTAACTCGGCCACGATGCGAAAAAATTCCTCCGGTAATGACAGGTTTCGAACCCAAGCCTTTTTCAACGGTGTGGAAGGACATCGATCGTAACTAGCGTCCTACCCACCAGAGTAACGAATGATAATTTCAAGGTTATGGCGACATCAGTAGACAGAAGAAAGATTTGGAATGCACGACCAAGGTCTGCAATGAGTTACAACATCTCGGTGTGACCGCTGTCTGGCCCTAACAGCTGGACGCCATACATGGATGACACTTGGGTCTCTCTCTCTCTCTCTCTCTCTCTCTCTCAGTAGGAATGATAGTTTCAAGGCAAACTTCATACAGAATACATCAGGAAAGGGGACTGTGCAAGATCGATTGCCCTATGTTTTTGTCCCTTTTATCCTTCTACAGGAAAGTCCGTATGATTTACACTGTCAGTCTTGACGCAGAGAGAGAGGGAGGGAGGGTAGAACACGCTCCCCTCCCTCGAACATTCGCGGAATATCAAGGTGATCTCATAGTTGGGAAGTCATATGATGAAGTCTTACCGATTTACGTATCTGGACAAGATTCTCGAACTCTTTGTGAGGCTTTTCATAGGTGCCCTAAAGTAATTTTCATGGAGATTTAATATTTTTCAAAATAGAGGTCGATGAATTAATTCATCGACGAAGAATTACTTCTTCAAAGTGAGGACACACTATATTACCAAAAGTTACCGGACACCTGCTTGTTTTGAAGAACCCTTTATTGATGCAGTTTGAATTGCGTATCGACCCACGTTATTAAATACACGGTATTCAGTACATTATGTTCTAATGCGTTATTAAACACACTGTCTCCTCCTTGCTAGGCTCAGAACGAAATTTGGATAGCAGGAAGATATTGGTCAGTTCAGTTACTGTTCGAGAAAGTGTTGACCTGACCCAAAGAGCCCTCGTGGGTAGCACGTTGGTAGGATCGCCGTCTTCCCTATACCGGGTGGAAAGACCTGAGTTCGAGTCCCGTCGATGACAGGAGGAATTTTTATGGGTCTCTTCACAACATGGCTGAGTTAGTCGGTCTCAAGCGAGGGTAGAATGGTTTTGCGTCCAGCAAACAGAAAATCGACCTCAGAACACATGCAAACATACACCGAACAATATTATTATTATTATTATTATTATTATTATTATTATTATTAGCTATATGGTGCAAGGAAGCCTGAGGCTTATGCTGCACCAGCCAAAAAAAAAAAAAAAAAAATCCCAAATTACCCTATTACCCTGAGAGAGAGAGAGAGAGAGAGAGAGAGAGAGAGAGAGAGAGAGAGAGAGAGAGAAAGTAGAAGGGAATCACCAAGAAAGAGAAGAATGATGATATCCAGCTCAGGACCCTGGGTATAGCCTTAGTCACCGATGTTCCTAAAACTCAATTACAATTACCGACCTAAAGCCAACGTTTCTGTTCATCCAAACGGTGTCCAGTGGGGTGAAGGTTAAAGCTCTGGGCAGTCAATGAAGCTTTTTTTTTTACAACTGTCTTCAAATCAAGTCACTACAGTGACATATCATTCTCTTCTTTGAAAGATTTGACAGAATTTTCTTGAAAATTAAAATTTTATTGTTGGAATTTAACTGTTGAACAACAGTCCAATTTACATTTTAAAAGAAACAATTTTTGTTAAAGAAAAAGGTTCGTTTTTTATAAATCAATTTTTTTTTCGAAGTATTGCTTTGTAGAGCTAGAAGTGGGGAATTTAATCTGTTGTGTAATTCACAGAAGGTTTACTATTTGGCGACGATGCGTGATGAAATGGAGAGGTCAAAAATTACAAAAGCTGTCGTGACGGAAGATGGATGACCTTTCAACAACTTGAGGTGGAAGGTAGCAAAATGTAAACAGGAAATGTGACAAATACGACGATGCAATACATTGAGCTTACGTTATCAGGTGAGACGAGCACTGAAAGCAGTAAGGCGTTTGAGGAGAAACCATGATTGGGTTTCATCATTGAGTTAAAATACTGACGTCGACAGAGAGAAAGAGAGAGCAGGCAACTATGTGGTACGTAGTTTGAAGTACAGAATATACTTGGGAGGATAGTGAGACTATCGTCAGATATTCCTGCAAAACCTCAACCGGAGTTTAAGAAGTCAGCAGGGGTGACATCTGTGCACACTACCTACAGAGCTCCACGACTTAGGGTTTCATGGGAAAGCGGAGGCTCATAAGCCAAGCATCATCAGTCATAATTAGCGGTCTCGTTTGCATTGTGCACCAAACGCTGTAGTGGTCTCTAAAGCAGTATAAATCGGTTCTGTGGAATGACAAATCTCTATACTCTCTTCTGATCATATGGGCAGATGTGACTGTGTGGGTGGAGAATGCCAGGACATTTGCTGCGGTATAGCGCTGTTTCTCGTGGTAGGATTTTTGGTGGTTGTGCTGGTAACCACGAACTCTGACGCCTACCTTAATATTTTGAACAATTTCGTGCTCCATACGATGTTGCAATTCTTTAGTACCGAATTATATTTATTTCAACAGGACAATGCCCGATGCCATACCACCAGTGCTGTTGGAGAATGAATGGTTCGTGGACGTGAATGTACAAAAGTTCGAATGGCGGGAGCAGAGTTGGATCGATTTGTGATCTGGTCACTGTTCTGCAGGGGAATTAGAGGACTACAGCTAATCGGCAGCCTTCCCAGGAGGTTGGCATATATCATAGCTGCCAAAGGGGAAGCCGACATACTGTATTGTTGTATTCATTGGCAATGACTTCACTGTAACCTGACGTGTGGCCGAATATTTTTGGACGTTAGTATATTTATACAAGCTGGGACTATAGATTCTGTAATAAAACTTGGGTCTTAGTTATTTGAAGTGCTTATTCGGTTTTGTTTAATATTTGAATATTGAGAATTCTGAATTATTTATGGCGCAAATTCTAAAATAAGAAGTACCATAGTCTTGTCGAAGTACAGAGAAATTTTCTCCCTGAGGCGATATAATTAACGTTTTTTATATTCATTTGTTTTGAATTTACAACTAAGGTTATAACGTGTATTCCAAGGTTGGTTTGCCTGTATATGCAATGAAAAACAGAGTTCCGGGAAACAAAAAAAAAAAAAAAAACACGTATAGTCCTCATCCGAGACCGACTAACTAAGCGACGCTGAAAACACCCTAAAAATTCCTTACATTGTCATGGAATTACGACACGGGCCTTTTTTTCCAAGGTGTACAGAATGGCTTGCTGTCCCGATTCATAAAGTTGCGAAACTGTAGGTAATTTTAATTTTATTCTAATTTTAAAAATCTTCCTTCCCAAAAAAGGAAAAGAAAACCCCACAATGATCGACTCCAGCACTTGAAGTCACGACTATGCATGAACACTTAAACAACGTGGTAACAACAGTAATCTCTATAAAAGCGTGAACTCAGTCTTCTAAGAACGTGCTTGTACGAAGGAGTCAGAATAAATGTAAAGTTACTGGGGAATGATCAAATCACAATGGAAATGCTCAAAAACAACTTTTATGCACAGCAGACGTCACTACTACGTACACGTCTAGAAAAACTGGAAAGTAGAAACCGGAAAAACAAAATTGGAAAAACTTGACAAACATAATCAAGCAGATTCTACGTCCTTAGATATTGCGAAATCTTTTCACTTAGTACTGAGAATTTTTCTTTTATCCATTAAAGAGTTTAAAAGGCACATTCTTTGCTTGTTGCTTTCTTAAAAAGCGGATGAGATACTAAAAATAAATTCATTCATCCTGATAATTACAGTACTGACTGGATAGGAGTACCACAAGGCTCCTTGTTGGGCCCATTAATCAATATTTGGCAGTTGAGTAGCAGACACCCAATTTCATAGAAGAAAAATTACTTTTCGCAAATAGATACTACCAAAAACACGATTATAATAGAAGAAAAAACAAGGAGAAATAGGACTTTAAAATCTCGAAATAAAAATAAACACAGAGAAACAGTAAAAACCTTGATTTAATGGACTATGATGCATTAAATCCGATTGACCGTTAAACTCGAAATACTGTATATATAGTCTCAAGCATTGCCAGAATGTTATAAAAAGTGCTGTACTATGAAATGAAAACAAGTGAAGTTGAAGAGCCTAATATTTTTCTGTGCCTTGTAATAGCAGTGGAAATTCTGATCGATATTTAGAGTCTGAAGAGCTCTCTAAGTACCCTCGCTAGAGGTTCAGATAACTCCGACTGATGTCTGGACAGCTCGGCAGGCTGATAGAAGATAATGGTTAAGACATTCCTGGCTCCATACAGTGAAATATTTTAACTCACCGTTTTTACCATCAATTAAAATTCATTACGATTTCGAATAAAAAGGGGTATCATGGAATATCTGAGATCGATTGTTTTTGTTGTAGGGTTTTAAGAACATCAGGACATTAAGGCCATATTGTTCTGTATGTATACTGTCTGTAAATTGCGTGTGTTCCGTGATCGATTTTCTGTTTGCTGGATGAAAAACCTGAGTTTTTGGAAGATAAACCATGCTACCCTCTCCTGAGACCGACTAACTCAGCCACATTGTGAAAAATGTTCCATAAATATTCCTCTCGTCATTGACGGGACTCGAACTCAGATCTTTTCCACTGTAGGAGTGGATGGCAATCCTACCAACTGTGCTACCCACAAAGGCCTTGAGATCGATTCTCTACTGATATATTAATTTTGAAAAAAAAAATACAATCAAATATTAAAGTTTAAAAGAAGATTTTTATATATAAAAGAAATTATATCCCTTTCTGCATTAAATATAAACTCTCAAACAAAGCAAGCGGATCAAGGACAAGGATGCTGCATTATCAAAATTGTTCTTTAATATACAAATTCTTGACGAGAACTTCACGATATTAACTAGAATTAAAACTATTGATTTTTTTTTTAATGAACACCGATAAAATTGTATTTTCTGCATAGAGATTTTATAAAGTAATTCCATCTAGTGTTGCTGATAATTTAAAGTAAAATTCAAGCATTTTAAAAATTACTTAAATTTTGAAATAATAAACATATTTAATTTTTAATAAACAAAATTTTTGTTTATTAATAAAAATTATTCATATCTTTAATTTGGTAATCAAGATATTTTCATATTTCAATCAAGATATATAATGAAAGTTACTCGATATTCTTTGTAAACAAAGCAAATAATTTCTCATTATACACTTACATTTTTGGTGTCAGATCATCAAAGCTTGAAATGGTTTATTTACATATCTTACTGATAACGAACTTGTGCACTTCAAGCGTTATTAAGGACGGGGAAAATTGTCTTTTCATACTGAGCAAAGTACGTTGCAAATGCGAGTCACTGTCACAGCTGACCACCCCCTTTTGTTTTGATGACATTCGTCATCTTTGGTTTCTCAACTTCAGTTGATTCAGAATTAGTCTTGCAAAAGCAGTTGCGAGAATTGTACTTCATACAGATCGATGAACGTAATGTGGACACACTAAATACGTCATTACACGCCTTACTTACAAATACATTCAGAGTTCTTATCTAGAGTGGCTACACTAAAATATTTGGCCCCTCACCACGGATGCAAAATCATCAAGTTATCCATATATCTCAAGAGGAGTTTTCAAAGCTGGAATCTCAGGAAATTTTTAAATTTTGTGGTTGGATACGTTTCTCTACGTACGTATTCTCCATCTGGTTTTGTTAAGGAGTTGTATGTTTTTGTGGGTCTATGCCAAATTTATCTTTAGGAAAATTTCTCTTTTCAGTTCACAGATTTCAAGAGGAGTCCTTCCAAGTTCTTCCAGACTTCTACTCATTGGAAATCTAGGATTAAGCGACTAAAAGGTAAAAACATTCTTATTTTAAGTGATTTATATTCTGATATAAAAGAATGAACAGTGTCTAAGAAACGTTACATTATTTAATAGTAGGTTAGTCTTATAAGTTGCCCAACTACTGAAAACACGGACTGCTTCTCTATGACTTAGTGAATTCTCGAATACTCAAATCTCACAGAATTATTCTCCTTCCTGAAACTAATAGGATTATATGACCGCTTGTAACTGTTTCCACAGCAGCCAACTCAGGTATTATGAACCAATTTTATAGGTGCATTATGGCCTAAGTAGCCATTTTACCGAAAACTCCATCAACAACAACTTCTTTGAAGGCAATCCAAATCCTCTCGTGGGTAGCACAGTTGGTAGAATCGCCGTCTTCACCCCCAACCCAGTGGAAAAGTCTCCAGTTCGAGTCTCGTGGATGAGGTGAGGAATTTTTATGGGTCTTTTTCCTAACGTGGCTGGATTAGTCGGCCTCTGGCGAGGGTACCATAGTTTTTTCTCCCGAGTTTCCGGGAGAAACAACCAAGCTTTTTCGTCCGGCAAACAGAAAATCGACCACAGAACACACGTAATTTACAAACAGTATACATGCAGCAATATGGCCTTAGTCGCTGATGCTTCTAAAAATATTACAACAACACTATAGAGTTCTTTAATGGACCATTTGTGTGCATATGTTCAACCATAAAGAGGAAATGTGTAGGCAGTTATTATTTCTGTGGTACTGTGCACAATACAATAATGAAAATGTGCGTCGTTTACAGTTAAATTTCGAAGAATAACGATCCGTCGCGTCTGGCTTATAAAAATCTTGAGATACCGCTTCAATGCTAGCTTTTAAGGAAAGACAGGTTGGCAAAACAAATATCCATATTATCATGATTACAGTGTACTTCATTTGTACTTTAAATTGCTGTCATTTTGTTAAACAGAAGTTTTCAAGGTCACCCTAAAACTGTTTGAGTACAAGTAGAATGTGAATGTCTTCTGTGAAGTTTCCTGTACCATCTGGGCAGTGCGAAAGGAAGTGCTGACAGAGTATTTCTTGTTTGACAACTTTACTTTACCGGTATCCATCCAAATGATGCTTAAATAATACTGCTGTGCACACTTACGTAGCACATAAGCAAGCTATATGCAAAATAGATAACGTGTCACATCGTGTATTAATTTACCCATCTGATAACGGAATAACACCTGAAACCGGTTCTAAACGGATTCGAAACACTTATAAGTGGAAATTCTTATTAATATCTTTTGGTACCAAGGCTGGAGATCTCTAATTACATACTAAAAACTCATAGGTCAAGGTAAAAACTTTTTTTATTTTAAAGAATAAACGAGACTGCTTGCAAGCACTAGATCAAATGCAACAGGGGACACAGGGTTGATTGTCAAGGGGCCATGGGGTCTCACTCAACTCCGTGTAACAGCGGACAATGAGATAAGATGAAAAAGTAAAATTAGGCAGGCAGTAATTTTCATAACGATTTACTGCATCAATATCTTTAACAACTGGAAACTGATGGAGACTGCAGATCAAATAAAAAGCTGCACAGTTTCCTCTGGTTTTTTTTTTTTTATAATTTTAGATTAAAAATGTTTTAGTCTGTATGAACATCCTATAGTTTTCCTTCTGTAATTTTCGAATAGTTTTTATAGCGAGATCTAGGCCCCTAACGGGGACCTAGATCTCGCTATAAAATTATAATTTGCTTTAACTGCAATGGCTTCGTATATAACCGGTCCAACTAGTTATCTTCAACATAAAATCTGGAATGCTTCTCAAATTAGGGGACAGCCTTCTTGGGTTGAGTAGCTGGTTTACAAATTGCCAACACAGGGTATCATTTTACACTACAAAGAATTAAACACAATTGAATCCTGGGATAGCTTCATATTTTATGTTTTGCTTTCTTATACGTTCAATGGACAACAAATTCGAAACCTTTTGCAGTTGGCGTCAACAGATAATTAAACGTACGATATATAAATGTAAGTTGTCACGTGGTATGATTACTAGTTCCTGGATATCAGATCATTCCGGTCATAGAGAAGACAGGTCATCTTACGATTTTCATAAAGGCGTTATTGTTGGAGCCTCTGTAGCAGGAGCCACAATTGAGAAACAAAATATGTTACTGGTGTGTCGAAAGCAACCATCGGTACACCAAGAACGAAACTGCAGGAATTTAAAGCGAATTGTGCTTAGACGGTCAGTCAGTGTGTAGCAAATAACTAAATTCAATTTAGGCAGAGAAAGACCCATTTCCAACTGAACTATGTGGCGGGAGTTGAAGAATCTTGGATTTGGCAGTCGTGTGTCTATATGAAAGCCGCTTCTTTCCATAAAAAGTCGAAAGATCCGACTGGAATGGTGTCGCCAACGGCTGTGGAACTGTAGAAAAGATCATGTGGTCTGAGGAGTCTCGATTTACACTTTTTGCGCCAATGATAGGTAGGATGAAAATGTGGTGTAAACTTTATGAAGCCATGCATGCAGCCTGCCTCGTATCCGCTGCTGGAGGTGGTACCATGGTATGGGATATGTTCTGTTGGACTGCCCTTCATACGTTAGAAGGTCGTGTTACCTCCACCCTACAATGTTTCTTTTTTTTTTTTTACCGGATTGCGAATGAATTCTTTCAAGACGACAATGCCACTATGCAAAAGTTGTATTTGATTAGTTTGAGAAACATTCCCGAGATTTCCAACTTTCATTCATTATTTAGTTTATTGCTTTTTTACTATCTGCGCATCATGCAAGCTAGAGGGGTGAAAAAGGGTAGTTACATAGGTTATTTGTTTAGTTACAGTAATTTATACAATTAGCAATATTGATATACAATAATATTTACAATTGTTATTTGATATTTACATAAATCTAAGGAAGTTAATATATAAATTGGATAGTTGACTTTAGACAAGAGAATTCTAGAAATCTAGTAAGCTGAAGATCGATTACCAAGTGCAGTGGTGTAGTATACAAAGTGAACGTCACTGCTTCCTCGGATTAATTAGATTACACAGTTGGTTCTTTATTTAAAGAGAGAAAGAGGATTGCATTTGGGACCTTGACAATACCATTTATGTTAGAAACATCTCTTTTTGTCAGTAATTTCGACAGAGTGGCAATATTTTTTCGTATAATGAGGAGCTTCCAAGGTACCATGTTGATGTTAGCGTGTAATATCGTTCGGTATATACTGGACAACGATCCTCCTAGTCGGTTTAGATACCTTAAGATCTAATCTAATATTCGATGCCAATTTTTTTTTTTTTTGGTGTAGAGGACCAGATCTTAGAAGCATAGAGAGTGATGGGTGTGAGGCCTCTTGTTGTATGCAACCTGTGTGGAAACCTGTTAACTCCGGCAGGATTGCCCAAAATGCCGCATATGTTTTCTTTCTTGCTTGGCGGAAATGCACCTGAAAAGTAAGGTTCTCATCCCATTTAAGGCTAAGCTCTGTGTGGGATGACACTTTTTTTGTATTAACTTGCCATCCATCTACCCTGCCGGCCCAATTCTCTCAATCTGAATCCAATTGAGAATTTCATTTATTTATTTATTTATTCAGTTGATTGCAAGTTACAATCGCCCCTTGTACGGCTGCAAACCAGACTGTCCGGGATATGTAGAAAAGGATAGTTCAGCTTTGCAGTTCTCTACCAACCACGATACAGCATCTGATAGGTATTCTGATGGAAGAATACAGACGCCTAGTGGAATCAATACCACGATGTGTACTAGATATTGAATAAAGGTTTCCAATTTTTTGGCTAGCGAGCGTAGATAGAGCGTTACACTACAGTGTTGGTATGGGGGTAACTAAATTTGCAATTTTAAGACTAAATTTAAGACGAGCGATAAGTATTACTTCTTATTAAAAACAGACTTTATGTTGCATATAGAAACAGAAAAATGGCGATGTTATGTGGTATATAAATCCGCAAGGAACTCGTTCATTAATTTATAAAATTAGGAAGAAAATTTTCATGATATTGAATTGACCACACTTTTACAAAATCACCGGAAAAAATTAAAGAAACATTAAGAGAAATATTAAGGTAGGAAAGAAGATGTAAAGAAAGACATAACACTTCTTTTGGGAAATAAGCAGCCAACTTTCAGAACGACTCGTTTCACATTACAGATATTCAGTACGTGGTCTCAATTCTAATTTCAACTGTCGGTTTCCTTAACCACTACTCATCTCTCTTGTCCTAATTATTTCACGATTTTAGCCATTTTAAGGTGACATTCGTTCTGGTACTCTTTGTTAGAGACCGCCTAACCTATGATGTCCTTCTTTGACCTCTTACACTCAAAATCTCTTTACCGAAATGTGTCGGAAATAAAGACATAACGCTCCTATTGGCAAGCCAGCAACACCCTCTCGTGGTGTTGTGTAAAGCAATTTTTAACTAGTGTCTTTTCCCAGCTGTACTAATTTCTGATAATGACTACTGTATGAGAGACATATAGGAGGTGGACAGAATAATGGAAACACCTAATATGAAAGTAGTAGTTTTGTAATAATACTGTGAAGGAAGACTATAAAAGCTGATGTTTATTTAGAGCTGGCATTTAAAATGCAGGGATATCAGTGTCTAAAACTGCTGATTTGTTTAATGTATCCAGAGTAAATGTATCAAAAGTGGGCTGTATTCACCAATTATGGAAAAACAAAATCTGATAGCACGAATTGTGGCAGAAAATCGAAGCTGACTGAAAGAGATCGCCGGACACTGAAAAGGATTATAGCTCGAAAACATAAAACTACTGCTTCAAAAATAACTGCAGAACTTCATGCGAGTCTCAACAGTCCAGTTTCTAACAAAACACTTCAGTGAGAACTTCATAAAGCTGAAGTTTATGGCCAAGCTACTCTCATTAGTGGTGGTAATAGAAAGAGGAAGTAACAGTGAAAGGAGCACAAACACTGGACACTTGATGACTGTAAACATATCATATTTTCAGGCAAATCACCAGGGGATATCAGGGATATTCATGTGTTGTTATGGTGGACCCCAGGGTTTCCCCCATTTGCCGCTGTTGTGCATATTGTGAAAAAGCTTGCGCCAAAGCAGGCCATTTTTTTTTTTTTTTTTTTTGTAGTGTGTTGAGTGTGTAAGTGTAATGATATGTTCTGTTGTTGTGTGGTCGGCCGGCACCTGGCTCTTAGCAGGTGAGAAGCAGCAACACCTGGTCACCGCATCCCACCCCACCCACGCCATGTGGAAGCGGCCAGGATCTACTATCGTCTTGCTGCATCTACCTAGGACAAGTCCCAGGCAGATGCCAATAGAGAAGGAACGGAAGAAGTACATGAGATAGGAGAAGTATGGGAACTGGGTAGGATTGGAATAGTATAGCAAAGTGATGGATCGACGGGGGGATATCCAACAGGAAAGGGAAGAATTAAGAACTAGCAAGAAAATAGCAGAGAAAAAGCAGGAGTGTGAATCTTTCATCTCCAGCAGGTACCTTCAATCTTCAAACTAGAAGATAAAGCACGTTATTTACACAGTTCATCTCATGATAAGTACTCCTGCTAAATCATCATTCACACATTTTTCTAACATCAGGAAAAATTTACGTTTGGCGAATGCCAAAGGAAGCGCATCATCCTGACTGTCTTATGCCAACCGCCAAACATACGGGAGGATCAACGGTTTGGGCAGCAATATCTTGGTATGCTTTAAGTTATATCATCACCCTAAAAATATGAAGTATTATCACTGACTACCTTGATATTCTGAGTGACCTGGTCCATCGCATAGTGCAAATATTGTTTCACACAAACGATGCTATGTTTCAAGATGATAATACTCCAATACATACAGATAGATATGTCCAATCTTGGTTTGAGGAGAATGAACTTGAAGCTAAGCGCCTTCCATGACTTGCACAATCACCAAACTTAAAAATTATTGAGTCACTGGGCATATTTGGGGAGGAAAACGAAAAGCAGATTTCCTTCACCTCTATGATATGTTTACAATTTCAAGATGCTTGAAACTTTCCTCTATGATGAATGGTCCAATATTTCCCTTAAGCCAGTTAAATATTTATTTGAATCTATTCCACGTAGAATACAAGCTGTTTTCCACCCCGAAAAATCTCTATCCTTCATTTCACCTAAACTTTCGTCGTTTATCAACCGTTATGCATTTTAGAGATATTTCCATGCGCACTACTCCTCTGAATTGGCATCTAAATTTCACTTCTGTTTTCAGAACCAGTCTGAATACTTTAATGAGCCATCCAGCATTTATTCACGGTTCAGCTCCAAACTTATTGGCCTAACAATATTTCTTCTTCATTTATTTCCTCTTCTTCTGTTTACTGGAATAACCTCCTCTTTATATATACTGTATTTCCAAAAAATTATAAACTACTGAAAGTTAAGTCCAATGTCATCAAATTTCTTATTAGTTTCTTATGGCTAAAAAAATGATTCATTCACGGTACGATAGTATGAATGAATATTCAATGACCTCTTTTGTGTAGAGGCTACCATAAAAAATTGTTTTGAAAGATTTAGATTCGAATCCATGATGCAAGAAATTTATTGAGGAATTTTGAATCTGAGCTGAGTAACAGGGGGAAGTGTAAGATTTTCCCGAGTTTTCACTTCCAGACAGTTAAAAATACAGCATATACTGATACCTCATGACCTGACTCTCTTTGACATTAATCCAGAGAACGATCCAGCCATATTTTTTTATTCAAAACATCTACGAAAATGCGAACTGTCAAGCTGTCATTTGGGTAGGACAAAGTTGTACGATCCCGAACTTAAATAGACCAAAATGACTTAATCCTAAAATCGTCTCTGTTAGAGTTCTGTTATCAAATTTCTCATCTCTTTCAATAAAAGAAACATTATTATTATTTATTAACTTCACTCCTCCTCCCCCAAAGGGTACGCCTCTATCCTTATATGTGTATGTTGTCTGTAGAAGTCGTTCACAAGTCGATTTGCATATTTTACTGGCTGAAAAACCCGGAATAATTCCGGCGGAAACTCTACTCCATCTGCCTGAGATCGGTTAACTACAACCTTCATTGAAGAGAACTTGAGCATTCCTACAGTCGTCGAGGAAAATCGAACCTAGACCTCTCCAAATGAGTGGCAAACTGCCATGTATCGCTCTGATGAACTACCACTAGGAGGGAAATACTGTACATAAAAGAAACAGTCTAATGCAGTGATACATGACACATTCAATAATACCCAAACACGCTATTGAACAGGAGGTATTATTCTTCTGGCATGTATACGAGTGTATTTTCATCACTTGCACCCTATTGTGAAATTCATATATTTTATATTATCAACTTCATATTTTTGCAACTGGTAGTTTTTGTTACTATCCACTTTTAGATACCATCAAAAAATAAAAAGGAAACTACACTTAGAATTCTAAATTAAAATTGAATTTAAGTTGATTTTTTTATGTCAGCAATAAATAAGCTAGCATAGCAGATATACACATTGCACGCCCTAAATATGAGTTTCTAGTTGTCTTTGGAAAAAAATGTCATTATTATTAGCAAACTGAATTAATATCTGTATTAATATTTAACATTTATTAATTTTAACACTATTAATGTTTAACATTAATATTCATATATTTTTATACTAAGTCGGTCGCTCCCTCAAGTGCTGACTTCAGAAGTTAAAAAATGGAGCGCAGACGACATCAGGGGAAAAAAATAAATAAAGACTAAAATAATATAACGGTATAGTTTTAGTATTTAAAACAAACTCTCTTCGATAAAACAAAATAAATTTTGGCAAACAAGACGTAAATTGATTAATGATGTATAACTCTACATGATTGTTTTTTATTCTCCCTGTCTTCCGTCATGCGTAATTAGATGCGCACTAATTATGGTCTCAGATAGTTATCGTAACTTGATTCAAATTCACGCCTTTCTATTATCTGAGAATAAAATCTGCGTGTTCTTGTTAGGAAAGAATGTAATCTTTTCCTAACAAGCAGGGGAAGCTCAAGTGTTTAAATCACACAACCAGAAATTTTGCTTAGGGAGGAGAGACATTAAAAGTAATACTAATATCTTGAAATGTTGGAAGCACACCGAATTATGAACACCAGTAACTGTATAGTCTAGTTAAAATATGTGAAGTAAATAAAAAATAATAAGGTACTATATATAATGTAAAAAATTATAAAAAGGTAACTGAAACGTTTAATATAATACAAGTTTATTTGTTTGGCATCATTCCACAACAAATGGACTTTATAATTGGCTGCTTTATAATTAAAGATACAACCACAAATGTATCTAAATATTCTCCAGATAAAGGTTATAAAAATAAATTTTGTTCTTTTTTGGATTATGCTGTGAATGACCAAAGATTATTTATTCACATCCATAAAAAAATTACTAAGCTGATTGTTTATTCTTACGCAGTTATCAGGATGGCCGGTAGATAGCGCTGAGGTAGAGGCTCCCTGAAAACGTGATTTTTAGTTATAGTTTTTCTTGTGAGTTTGTTTGTTTTCACCGTCTTTCAGAAAAATAAAGTTTTTCGGATAATTTGCAGAACACGAGCTTTATTTTAAAATCATTATGTCAACATTTAGTAATAATTTCATTATTTGTTGTTTTTTTTAACCGAAAACCCAAACATAGAAGTGAGATAGTAAATTTAACATGTGGAATATAATCGAAACGAAATCCTTCCAAAAACATCCACACAGTATTAATATTAATATGTAACAATATTAATTATTACCTAAACAACAAAAATTACTTAAGAGAGCAACTAGTGGCGAGAAATATTATTAAAAAAATATATTGAATTTTATTTAAAAATTTCACGGAAAAATGTGTTTAAATTAATTTAATGTTTTTTCTTTTTTACTATATGATTTTTCACTGTGTAGACTTAACTGAAAATTGCGAAGTTTATAATAGGTCTATACAAGAAGATTAAGTAAGCAGTTTTATATATGAGTTTGAAATTTTATCTTTGATCTTGAAGATAGGAGTGTTACTACTTAAAAATTAACGTTAAGAATAAAAATTCTCGTTGAAATAATCTCAATGGAGGAATATCTGTATCTTTTGAGGAGGGTCTTATAGAAAGGCTGTTTTTATTTGGCTTTATTTTATATATCATATATATAATGCAGTATTTTATACTGGGTGTTTTTAAGGACCCCAAACAATTGCATATATCTCCGGTTAAACTTGCGGGAACAACATTTAATTTGGGTGAGGTGTAGACCTGTTATATAAGGTTAAAATGCGAATATGCCCACGGTGTTAACTGTACAGGGATGTAGACAGTTAAATGATGATAGCGTCCGTTCTTCAATTTAGTGTGGCTTGCTCACAAATTCCATCTTTTTAACATACCCCCACAAAAAAAAAAAAAAAAATCTGGACAGATAAGGTCTGGTGACCTCGGCAGCCAGTGTGCCTTAGAGAACACTTAGTCTTCAAAGACAGATTTCATTTCAACTGCACATACCACAGATGTATGTGCGGTTACACTGTCTTGTTGGAAATACCTTTCCCGATATATGAACCTCTCAAACATTTTCAGTTATGGATATTGCTAGGTGTTGATTTCTGTATATAAAATAGGGTCGATGACCATTCCCTATCAGATATCATGAAAGTTTTTAATCAGCTCCCATATGGTGAACTTACTTGGTAACTTGTGCATTTTGAAATACACTGAAAGGACAGAATTCATGGGATACCATAAGGCAGCCATATGGGTAGACTGAATCGCTGCATTCATGTAGACGGCAATTCCATGTAAATGTGGATAAACGTCGTGAGTTTACCGACTTTGAATGATGGATGATAGTGGGTGTCCGACGCATGGGTTACTCTATCGCGGAGGTGGTACAGAAATTGCACTATCCCCGTTCGACAGTATCAAGACTGTATTGGGAATGCGCTATTTCCAAAATAACATCTCATCGTAGACAGTGCTGTGGGCGGAGAAAGGTGGTGGATGAACGTTGCCGTCGACGTCTGTCCCGCATTGTTTCAGCCAACCGGAGAGCGACAGTGGCACAAATCACCACAGACTTCGACGAGGGAGGTGCCAGAAACGTCTCCACCAAGACCATCAGGCGATCATTAGCTGCAGTAGGTTATGGGAGCCGCCGACCAACCAGAGTCCCATTGCTAACACCATGACACAGGACACTCTGCGCCTCAACTGGGAGAAAGAACATCGGCACTGAACCTTGAATGACTAGAGACGAGTCTCTTGGTCCGATGAATCCTGTTTCCAGTTATTTCGAGCAAACGGGAGGGTGCGTATCTGACGGAAACCGCACGAAGCTATGCACCCGTCATGTCAACAAGGAACTGTTCAGGGCAGGTGGACGGTCGGTAATGGTCTGGAGCGTGTTCAACTGGCACACGATGGGATCTCTGGTACGCCTAGACGCATCTCTGAACGGTCCACGTTACGTGTCCATCCTTGCAAACCATCTGCATCCCTTCATGGTCATCGCGCACCCATAAGGCAGTGGACTCTTCCAGCAGGACAATGCGCCTCCCCACAGAGCCGTGATGACTAGAACATGGTTCGAAGAGCATTCCGCAGATTTTACCACCATGGAACGGCCTCCCCGGTCACTGGACATGAACCCTGTGGAGCATCTTTTGGATGCTGTGGAAAAGTCCGTTCCAGCTTTGAATCCTTCACCCAGGAATGCGACGGAATTATGGACAGCGGTGCAGCAAGCATGGATGGAAATACTTGTGGAACAATTTCACGAACTAGTGGACTCAATGCCTCGCCGTGTGACTGCTCTTCCGGAGCGAAAGGTGGGCCTACCCTTTACTAGGTAGGTATCCCATGATTTCTGTCCAATCAGTATATTTTCCGGCTTTTGCAAAAGAATTAGTTTGAAATATCGCTCCATAATAAAACATCTATCTTGTAAGATTAACGCAACAACTTATCAGGAAGTGAATGGTGCTGCTGTGCATGCGAATTCGCATGCACAGTCGCTCCATTCAGCTCAAAATATTCTATTCAAAATATTTGCCATTCTAAAGCCGCTGTTGTATTCAAAAGAGCTGTATTGGCATTGGGCATGTGAGTTACTCCTCTGGGTTTTGCAAGCTACGTTAGTACATTATTATTATTATT
Organism: Mastigoproctus giganteus; assembly: GCF_048544385.1. Lineage (NCBI taxonomy): Eukaryota > Metazoa > Arthropoda > Arachnida > Uropygi > Thelyphonidae > Mastigoproctus > Mastigoproctus giganteus. The sequence continues at coordinate 33,484,036 of NC_143575.1, read as the reverse complement.
TGCCATATGGCGCATGGAACCCTGGGGCTTATGCTGCACCAGCCAAAAAAAAAAATTCTGAATTACCCTGAGAGAGAGAGAGAGAGAGAGAGGTAGAAGGGAATCGCCAAGAAAGAAAACAATGATGATATCCAGCTCAGGACCCTGGGTGTGCCAAGCCCATACTCACTAGATGTGAGCCCATGCTCTGCCATCAGTGGCGTTGATAGTAAATGAGCAGATGACCACTCTGTATCTTACCAACCAGCGATTTAAACGATCAGAAGACAATGGATTAGTGAGCAATAGAGCCAGATCAAATCAATAGAGCCAAATTTCCGTGATTTCACGCATGAAATCAAGGAAAACACATTTTAAATAGAGTACTGATGATTGCAAAATATTTTTGTGATAAGTTATAATCATCTATAATTACAGTGTTTTTCATTTAACTTTTTTTTCTTTTTTTTTTTTCGGTGATCTGATATAATCAGTGCCGTGTGACCTTGAACGTCCTGTGTATTATAAAATACTATTCCGCTTAGCCAAGTTCGAGACTGTAACACATTATTAACTTTCAGTCTATCTCATCATTTTCTTGGAAATTGGAAGGCATTAATTGTGTTTGCTTTTTTGTGACTCATGATCATACGTTATTGGTCATAAAACTTCTCTTTGAATGTGTACATTTTCCGCTCTCGTTAGAACCTAATTAATACTTGAAGACTGTTCTCGAGCTTTCCTCACAGTGTTTGTTTAATATCCGACACAGCCATGCATAGAAACCCTAAGAACATTTTCCTCTTTTCACGCATTGTCTCAGCTACTTAACTCTTTCCTCACAGAACAGGTGCACTGGAAAAAGAGGGTGAAAAAAAAGAAAAAGAAAAAAAAGGTGCAGCTTATAAAAAAAAAAACACGCTAAAGAAGGCCATCAGTGAATCATACGAATTTCGCTTTCGTTTAGCAGTTGACTCGAAGGTAACTATCTATTTACTGACCAATTAGAGACCATAACGAGTTTTTTGTTTGTAACAACGTTTGTAAATCAGCACCATGAAAATCATATATATTGTCAGAAATTAGCCAGAGGGTATTTTCCACATCATTTAATTTAACAATCCTTACAAAAATTAATATAAAATAATTTCGTAAATATGATTATAAATAAAAAAAAAGCGGCGTGGTCAAGTAAAGTACAGTAGTACAAGCATTTGAGTCGACCGTGGTTCGAATCCGCGTGACTACTAAAATGGTTAATGAGAGCATTATTTTTTTTTTAAATGGCCAGCTGTAAACTCCATTAAATGCAATATCTTTATGGTCATGCCGGATATAAATAGAACATTTTTAAATAATTTTAACACTAATATGATAATATTTTTACTAAATCCTCTTATGGAACATGCTGACTAACATGATAATGCAAACTTTCCTTATTAGGTACATGCCTATTGAATTTTTCTAGCGCAGAACATCAACACGATGAAAGAAGATATAAACTTATTTCGACCTTGAAAAGGAGCACACGCTCCTTTATTTAAGTCAGCAAAAAAAATTATAACATCTTACAGGATATGAGTAATAAAAACTTCCGGTTTCACCTTGTGAAAAGAGAAAGAGCACTTCCTGTAATATAGGTCATTAATATACAGTAATACATAGTTTTATAATAGCCAGTTATTTGCTTGTTCAACAAATTAATAAATAATAATGTTTTTTCATTAATAATAAAAAGTTTTGATTTATTTACGTTTTTGTGTTTGTTCTATAACTTTTTGAGCTAGTGTTGTCTAATTGAACGATGGGGATGCTAAACATGATGTCATTGTTCAAGCGGTAAAATTTAATTATTGGAAGCAACTTTCTCCTCCTTAAAGTATTTAAGATTCTGATGGATAATTTTATCTTGGAATATAACTTCAGACTCGATTAATTCCTAATAGTAATAATAGTAATTCATGAAATAGTCAAAATGGCGTCTTAAAAAAGTGGCAACAGATGCGATGATATTGCCAGGAGTAACTAACCGATACTGAAATGGCTAATACTCCCTATTGTGCATGTCCTCAAAAGCCCAACAAGGGATCTGAAACGTCATAATTTTACAAAATAGAGCTGTTCTTTGTATGTTTTTATCTAGGTGCTTATGTTTAAATTTTGCGATGATGAATACCGTCCCTCACAAAGATCAGTGGCTTTTAAAATTGGGTGTATAGGGGTATTTAATGCGTTGCAACTCCATGAATTGCAATCAACACTGACATTTAACACGATTTAGGCTTCAAGATAACATCAGAACTACATATTTCGCCCGAATTTCATGCCAACTTAAGTGCGTGCGTTTCAGTTGCGTCAATAGGGCACGTGACGTCTGAAACGCCCTACAATAGACTAGTAGAACATGATCCAAATTGCATTTATTGCTTGCAGATCGTGTGTAATAAGCCATCACTGATAGTGTCTGATGAGAGGGTATTGAAAATCAGCAGGACTACCCAAAGGTACAGAGGGCGTCCTAGTATGCTATTAAGAACATTAATGATCTATAAACGATACAAAGAAACCTGACGGATGACGTGTGGATAAACCGCACAAACAGGACGTAGGGGTCGAATACAATGGTTAGTTGGGGGAGGCAAAATTAAATGCACATTCACTAAGTTAATGCGCTTCGTGTTTATTTTTTAGAGATGTCTGCTCTACATCACCATTTTAATCCCCATAATACGGTCAGTCTCTGCAGGGAATGTTGGGTGCCAGTTTTTGCAGTTTCAAACAACACCCTCCCTTGCACGTGAATGGTCCATTTACACGAACAGCGTTTCTTTCAACATCCTCATGCAATACCCAAGGAAGTACTGAGAATGCTTTCTCCTACCCTCTGGTGATCCTTTACAAGGAAAGTAATTCGGTTTTAAAATCACTGGAAGCCATTGCAGGTGTAAACAATGATCCAACTGGCAACTATCGTGAACTGTATAGAAATTCCTTGACTGTCAGGTTGAATTCGCAGAATTTCAAGCACTGTTCATTTCTAATTTGCATTATTTCAGCTTTTTCATTGTCCCTTTATCTCTTCCCGGATTTTCATCCCGCAAAATCATCAGGTTGAGAAGCATATATGCTTTTTTGTGTAATAAAATTTAAAAAATTCTTGTAGATATAATGTTATAGTATGATTTAATTTTTTTAGAGGTCTTCTTGGAAATTTAGAAATCGAAATCATTAAACTGAGAACAGATATACCATTGAAATTATGATAATCGCAATTAAACTTCTGGCCTTTAATAACTATGTAAAAATACTATATTACCAAAAGTATTCAGACACCCCTTTGAAATTTCAGGAAAGTGAACCGCTCCGCTAACTAAGGATCAGGAATAGGTACAGAAACAACTATTTATGCCAGAAATAGCAGATGAATTGCAGATGAATCGAGGCGTTGAGTTAGCAAAATCTTCAGGTTGAATTCTGGTTGATCATGATGTTTTATGATTGGGAATAAAATAAAATGATTTTATTTTGAGGAGACAGTCCAACTGTGAAGCTAGCCATCAAAAGAGGTCCTGGGACAAAAACGTTTGCATAACACTCCACTAGGTGGTTGACATATTCACCAGATGAAAGCGTCGCGGTGCTGCTGCAGCCAGAGAAAAGTTCAGGTGCACCAAAAATTTAAGGAAAGAGCCCGGAGGACATTCAGAACAGTGATACATAGGTCCTCTCAGTTCTCATCAAATACTGTCAACTTGGAGTTGGGAGACCACAGGAATTGATATTAGTACAAGGACAAACCAAACATGCCAGCACGAAATGCGCAGCATCGACTTGCCTGGTGTACTAACAATTGTAATTGGTCCCTGAAACGTTAGAAATCTGTATTATAGAGTAGCGAATTACTGTACACGGTTTTCTGATCTGATGGCCCTGTTTGCTTCTGACGGATGCCCGGAAAACATTATTTACCAAATTGTTTCGTTCGGCGAAGTTTGGTGGAGATTACCATGGCATGACATTGCGCCATGTCATACTGCAGAGCTTGTAGTAACTTGCTTTGAAAAGAAGAGCAATGCAAAAGATTCATTGGCCTGCCCAGAGATCCGATAATAAACTCCAGTGGATCCCCTTTTTGGTAGCTTCGGGCCAGGACAAGGTGCTCATAATCAGCAGCTAAATTGACAGCTGTGTTACACGGGGAATGGACGAAAGCACTATTTTTCTGTTATCAAAATTTCTTCTAACTCTACCGATAAAGATCCTGATAAAGTGTAATGAAGGCAAAATGCCAACATGTTATTAAATATACTATCGATAAAAGGTTTTTTTAAACATGTAGATGTTCGGCTACTTTTGACCATATAGTATATATCTGAAAGACATCTCTTTTATAAGTTAGTATGAAAATTACATAAAAATACAGGTTATTTTTGCAAGCTGTCATTTTATATCATATTTTATATACTTTTAAATACTGACATACAGTATTTCTTTGATGGCTTACGTCCAAGTTTTGAGTTGGTTGGCAGAACGTTGCTGAGATCTTCACTAGTAGGTATCCCTGAAAGATAGAGCACCTGGTCAAGAAAAATCGAAGTTGTAATCATTATTGCCCAACCCACAGTATGATGAATGCACTTTATGGAAATACAAAAACTTGTCTTTGAACTGTAAGGTCGCTATAATCAGAATGGAAACTCCACGCTTATCTGACACATGTCGGTATTTTTAATTAATTCGTCTGACATTGAGCCATGCTGCAAATTCATCATATCATGTGTCAATTTGATTGTGTCCAGACCATCTTTTCTGTCCTTGATTTCAATTACTTTTCATTAGGAGCAGGTGCACCTTTAACTTTCCTGTATGCGTCTGGAATAATGAGTTGATTTACGTGGGATTGCCGAAACAGGAAGGATTATGCTTAATTAATGGCATGATAATAAACATAGCCGTGGTTCACGTGTGCACAGCTGATCCTCATATCACTTAGCCCCTAACGATAAGGTATTTCCTTCAGGATAATAAGGTCAAATGTCACGATACGCAGCCAGGAAAAAAATTACTGAACATAAAGGTTTTATTCTAAATTAAAACAACGAAGGGAAAACCCAAACCATGATACCGTTACACGCTCCATAAATCCACTGTACACCAGTTTGCTGTTTCCTTACTAACTTCTTAAGAAATGATATCATTACTGAATGACCTTTTGTATTAGATGCAAGTATCGCTGCTTTAATAAATAAAAATATTTGAGCTCGTGCTCTTTTTCGCTTGTGGTATAAGGAGATCAGTGGATTCTTGAAAAAAGTCGTGACCCCCGAAGAGATCCAACTATTCCAGTCGAATAAATAATCACAATTGATGAATTAAAAAAAAAAAATAGATAACATCTCATCTCATAAGAATTTTTATTTTGGTTTGAGTTATCCATTCTAGACTGATTCAAAAATATAAGCTGATTCTGCCAACTGTACTACTTCGTGGGTAGCACATTTTATAAAGTCGTTGGCCTCCCCACACCGGTTGTAGAAGACCTGAATTCGAATTCCATTAATGATGGGAGGAATTTTTATGGGCCTTTTCCACAACGTGGCTGAGTTAGTCGGTCTCAGGCGAGGACAGCATGATTTTTTAACCATGCTGTCGGAAACTCGGGTTTTTCATCCAGCAAACAGTAATTCGATCACAGAACACACAATTTACAGACATAATTAAATACGGCGCAATATGGCCTAAGTTGCTGATGCGCCTAAAAGCCCGAGACCGAGGCGATTTATTAATTAAGAAAATTAATGCACAAATTAAACCTAAATTAATGTAATTAAAAAACGTTATTTTTTATTTTTATATTATTTTTCTTAGCAAGGAGACTTGGAGCAGAAAACATAACTATTGAATATTAATAATTATGTCAGTTATTATTAATAATTGCATTTGCTCATTTATTATTAGCAATGTGTAAAATATGTAACTAATTTCTCAATATTACGTAACGAAATATTCCACTTAAATAATTATTTATTAAATAATTAAATTAAAATTAAACGTTTTTAACCACGTGAACAGTTACTGGAAAGGAACTGTTATTTGAAAGGAACTACTGTCATCTTGTAAGCAAGCAAAAAGAGCACAAGAAAAAATAAAAACGTTTTTTTTTTATTATATATATATTTTTTTTTGTTGGAACGTACAGGCATTGAAGTTAAGTTAATGTGTACAATTTCAATAAAAAAAACAACGTTGATGGTGCTTCGTAGTCAGCGAATAATTTGTTTAAAAAATAAATAAGTAAATGGTTAGATGCTGATTGCCATTTATGATGAATAAAATAAAGAAAAAATAAACTATTATGGTCTACTTAATATTAGAATTTATTAAATGTATTAAATACTAATCATATTTTTATTACAATTCTTATTTGTTATTCAGCAGTTTGTATGAAATAGTGCAATCCCTTGGCAACTCGTTGTTTAGGTAATTGTACTCCTTAGGAAAAAAATTAACCAATTTTCTCTCTTTTCTAATATTTTAATAATAGTCCCACAGGTATTTCTATCCATGCTTGCTGCACCGCTGTCCATAATTCCGTCGCATTCCTGGGTGAAGGATCCAAAGCTCGAACGGACCTTTCCACAGCATCCTAAAGATGCTTGCTCCACAGGATTCATGTCCGGTGAACGGGGGGAGGCCATTCCATGGTAGTAAAATCTGCGGAATGCTCTTCGAACCATGTTCTAGTCACCACGGCTCTCTTGGGAGGC